>NW_004797504.1:882690-889049 GCF_000002075.1 Aplysia californica
AGATAGATAGATAGATAGATAGATAGATAGATAGATAGATAGATAGATAGATAGATAGATAGATAGATAGATAGATAGATAGATAGATAGATACCAACCAGAGTATGGATGCGATAGATGTATTAATAATTTGTAAAAAATAATTTCTCCCACTTACGATCCCGCCTTTTTCAAAATTCAAACTTTTGCACACCAGTGACGTGAGTGATAACTTGCCTGCCTGCCTGCACTTACCTGAGCGTCCGGCTATTTTTGCTTTTCTGGAGAAAAAAAATATATAATGTTTATCTTTATTATGAGCAGAAGGTCTATAAAGTCGCAAACATTTTGCCTCTCTTTCCACTCTTTTCCGGATAAAACTGCCACAAATGAGTTCCTTGTCCTCTCATCCACACGGCTAGGCAAAAACAAAAACAAAAACAAAAACCCCCAAAAAAATCCGGTAATTTTAGATTTGAAGGAAGGAAAAGATAACAAAGAGGATATGAGTTTCTGCCTCCCATTTCTCGACTCTGAATGCGTTTTCTTTGTTGTGAGAGGAGGTTTGATTGTTTGGATTTAAGATTTGCGATGAAGATGTAGCACTTACCTCTGGCCTGTGGGGGTTGATAAGGATGCCTATTTGTGCTCGTTTTGAGGTAACGAGGAACTAGTGATTTTTGACCCAATCGAGTTTCTTATTAAAGATTTTTCCGATGGAATTATTATTGCTCCAGCAACTGTGCGACTGATAATACCGTAGACTTGATATATAATATTATCCAAGATTGGGCAATGTCCTGGCTCCCGCTCTTTGCTCTACATAAGAAATATTTAGCTGCACTGGAACACACCGCAGGCTCTCAAAAGGTCATTATATGTCGTTGTATAGTCCACTGTGCTTGAAACTGCTCCCGCCTTCCCCTTTATCGGGTATTGGGTTCTAAATAGAATCGTGCTCTCCGTGTTGAACCGGAAGTTCGACAGTGAACACCGTCCTGGATTTTATAATACAAGTCTATGGGTCACACATAAGCTGAAGATCTTGACAGCTGATCCATAACAATGATTATATTATACTTCATTTATCCTGAATGCTCGTGTGCGCACGTTAATGATCCCTTAGTTGTTAAAAATCATAAAAGAGTAGGCCGTAAGGTCGCTACCTCCGCAAAAACTTGAAAATTCAAGAACATTACTTTTACTTTTACTTTTTCCTTCCTCGGGTATCCTTAGGATGTCGAGGGGAGGTGCAGGTTTCGGCCCTGTGATCGATGTGTAGTGTCTGTGATAGGTATGTTGTTCCAGAACCATTCAGCCTGGTCTTTCTCCGTCTTCCTCTTGATTTGAAGCAGGATTCACGGCTGTGGTGAGCTCTAGCCACTATTTGTTTCGTGGGCATTCCGGTTAAAAATCCGAACCTTTTGATTCTTTGACGCTCTATGAAATTTATTACTGGTGGAATTCTGGTTTGTAGACGTATGGTCTCAATTCTTATAGGGTCTCTTCTGGTGACGTTGGTGGTTTTGCAGAGACGCCTCATTTCGCATGAATTGATTTATCTTTATCTTTAGAGCCATGCTTGGCATGGTATGTTAAGGTTTGGTATGAAGATGCTATTGATGAGCCTGGACTTCACTTCAGTTGGGATGTTCTTGTGACTGAGCAAGGGTGTTAGCAGGTAAGTCACTGCATTTGCCTTCATACTTCTTGTTTCTATTTCTTTGTCCATACGCCCATCTTGTGTGAAGATGTTTCCCAAATATTAAAATTCTTCTACTTGTTGGAGTTGTGTTCCGTCAATAAGGATGTTGAGTTTCCCTGAGTTTCTGCAGACTTTCATAACTTCTGTTCTTGAAATTTGAAATGGAGATTTTAATGTTCAGGTGTTTACATTCCTCATTTATTTTTGTGGTGTGTTTTTGTGATTCCTCTTCATCTGTATCAGCAAATAGAAGCTCGTTCAGTTCAGTGATGATGCCATTTGCTGCTTTCGTGATCTTATCCATGTAAGTGAGGAAGAGAAGCGGAGAGAGAACACACTCGTGTCTCACCCCAGACCTGATGGGGAACCAGTCCGATGGTCCTTCTCTTGATCTTTTATTCTAACGGCACACAGGCTGTTTTTATAAAGTGCCATGATGGTCTCCAGCAATTGTCCTCTTACACCATATTCCTCTAAGACTTCCCAAAGTTGACATCTATTTCTCCGGTCGAACGCCTTTTCCTGGTCAACGAAGACGGTATTGAGGTCTTTGTCATGTGAAATGGCAGTCTCACACAAATGAGTTAATGCAAAAATAGCGTCACTACAGCCCTTGCCTTTTCTGAAGCTAAACTGGGATTCACTGTATTGAGTCTCTACAATTGGTCTCATTCTCATTTTCATTATCTTGGCAAACATTTTACCAACATGGCTGAGAAGGGGTATTCCTCTGTAGGTTCCATAGTCTCTTTTGCTATCTTTCTTTTTTCAAATAGGTACAATGACAGCTCGTTTCCAGTCATCGGGTGCTCTCTCTCTCTCTCTCTCTCTCTCTCTCTCTCTCTCTCTCTCTCTCTCTCTCTCTCTCTCTCTCTCTCTCTCTCTTGCCCGTTTTAACTCCTAGCGGAGCATAGGCCGTCAACAACATTTCTCCATCGAAGCCTGTCCTGTGCATCCTTTTCTAGCTGTTTCCATGATGTCCCCGCCTTTTCCATTTCCGCTTGTACCGTTCGCCTCCATGTCATCTTTGGTCTTACTTTCTTGCGTTTTCCTTGTGGATTTCACACCAAATCCTGTCTGATGATGCTTGTTGGGGTTCTCCTCATGGTGTGCCCAATCCATTTCTGTTTCTTCACATGTATGTCTCCCTTTACTGGCCTTTGGCTTGTTCTTTCCCACAGTTGAGTATTTGTGACTCAATTGTGCCACGTGATTCCCCACTATCCTTCTTAGACATCCATTTATGAAGCCCTACAGTTTCCTTGCTGCTGATGCGGTTAGCCTCCATGTCTCTGAACTCTGAGCCATATAGCAGAACAGTCTTCCTGTTTGTTTTGAAGATCACCAGCTTGGTATTCAATCCCAGTTCCTTAGACATCCATATATTCCCGAGGGTGATGAATGCTGCTCTTTCCTTTTTGATTTTGACCTTGATGTGTTCTTCTGTTCCCCCTGCCTTGTTGATGACACTTCCCAGGTAGGTGAAGGATTCAGCATCTGCCAATGGTGCCCCTTGCAGTGTGATAGGAATGTCGGCTGCGTTCGTTCGAATAACTTCCGTTTTATCCGAGTGAATATGGAGTCCAACTCTACAGGAGAAGGTCCTGAGGCGATTTTTTTCTGTTACATCTGGGCTCTACTGTGAGAAAGAAGTGCCAAGTCGTCGGCAAAGTCCAAGTCTTCTAACTAACTGGAAAGGGTCCACTGAATGCCGCCGCGTAGTCCTGATGTTGTCTGTCCCATTATCCAACCCTATCGGGTGTTGTTCCATAAATATATCTCCATCACACCTGCAAAACTAGTACATGTATGTAAGACACCTTCCTTGATTCCAAACGTACCTACCACGTCTCTTCTTTGGGGCATATCAAGGAAGTCAAGATCTGAATGGTGGGAAGCAGCACTCGGGCTACTGCTTCCTCTGTGCCTACCGCCCAGTCAAAGCTGTGTCATGCATACTGTTTTAAGATCAATTATTAAGATGCAAATGGACACAGACACCTCATTTGTTGAGATGGTATATACGCACCTCATCACTGCCCCCCCCCCCCCCTTTTTTTAAGCCCTTTTTTTTGCAACCAAACAAGAACAACCCGCCCCCCCCTAAAAAAAAAACCAACCCAAAAAGTTTTTAAAATGAAGATAAGGCTGACAATGAAGGCGTGAATCTGAGCTGAGAATAAAGTTTCCTCCACAGAGATCAGTAGCGTGATTAAACTGCTCACGGAATGCTCCGTCACATGCCAGCAGGTCTCACTCACACAAGCAAAAACATTCTCCCTCTTCCAAACATCTATCGTGTCAGAAATGATGTTGTTTGCCCCACCCTAAACATCAAGTTTGGTCCTTTTTTATACCAACTATTTTAACTCACTGCTCTATAGAAATAAATAACTTTGAATGACGTAGTTAACCCCACCCTCGGCAATTTGTTCGGCATTTTTTTTTCTGGATTAATTTATCGCACGACACCTCAGAGGCAAATCTTTATAAAGAAGGAGCATTGTGCTCAAACGGAATGGGGAAGACTAAAAACGAGGAGCGTAAATTTGTTTTTGAAGGGTAAACATGTTGATTTGTCAATAAATGATTATCTAAGCTCTGGGTAAATGAAAATAAAAACGATTGATGCTAATGTCGCATGGTGCGATTACAATTTTTTTTCTACTTTTTCTTCAGGGACGTTTAGCGATCATCCTGATAGACAAAGAATAAAGTCTTTCTTAACTCCTGGAAGATTTAGCGGACAAATACGTCAGATCATCAGCAGACCAAATTCAACATTGCTACACATTCCAACCCATCACACATATAATCAGAAACACGACACTGTAGGTTTAGTGTTTCAAGTAAAGGAAAGAGAATTGAAAAATCTCCCTTCCTCTTGTCTACCCTTTCTATTATCCCCCTCCTCTATCTATCTATCTATCTATCTATCTATCTATCTATCTATCTATCTATCTATCTATCTATCTATCTATCTATCTATGTGCCTTTCGTCTCTCTATCTGTCCGTCTGTACTCCATGTCTGCCTGTCCTGTGTCTACTTGTCTGTCTACTCCCAACTATGTATTTCCTAACACACCCCCTTTCCCCCTCTATCTGTCCGTCTGTCTACCGTCTGACTGTTTGTCTGTCTGTCTGTCCGTCTATGTGTCCCTTTGTCCCTTTTGTCTGTCAGTCCGTCTATGTGCCTGTCTGCCCTCTGTCTGTCTGCCTACCTACCCAATCTACTGTGTCTTTCCTAACACATCTTCCTCTTCCTCTTTCCAATTTATTCCCCCGCGCTCTACCTCTCTGAGATCTGCGATAAAATATTTATTTCTGACAGGGTGTCGGGTGTCCGGTGCACTCAGTGCTTTACTGGCTGGGTGGTTGGGTTGGGTTGGGGGGGAGAAATTATTAGTACATTTCCGGGTTCCTCTTCGCTGGCCAGAGCTGACCACAGCTGTTGGATGAATTATAGGAGGTGAGAGGAGAGAGAAAGGTGAGAACGAGAACGAGAGAGAAAAAATAGAGAAGCTAGAGAAGGAGAGAGAAGGAGAGAAAAACTGGCCGAGAGCGAGGGAAAGAGAAAGAGAGAGGAGGGCGAGAGAGAGAGGGGGGGATAAATATGGAGAGAAAGAGAGTGAGAGAGAAAGAGAGAGAAAGAAAGAGAAAGAGAGAGAGGGGGGGGGAGAGAAAAGAGAGTGGATGGTAGAAAGGAGGAAAAGATGCTGGTGGGAGAGAGAAAAAAAGCAGAGAAGTGAGAGAGAAAGAGAGAGAAGGGGGATAACGAGAGAGGGGTCAGAGAAAAAGATAGGGAGAGTGCCGAAGACTAGAGATGCTACTAGAGAATAACAGACAAAGAAAAGAAGGAAAGATAGGGACGATAGATATTTGATAGAAAATATGGAGCAAACCGCACCAGAACACCCGCTAACCAAGCACTACAAGAGAGTTACTAACATGAAAAGAAGAGCAAGCAGAGGATGGCAGTGAATAGTAATAGAAGAAGTAAACCGTAGCAGAGAGCCGACTAGTCGTCTGTACTGATATTGAATACATGTAGTTTATCACTCTTCCACTAGGTACGAGAGGAAGTATGGCATGGTAAGGATTTGGGGGGGGGGTGCGGCGGGGATGGAAAGAGAACAACCATAACGACCCCCAACTCGAAACGCATAAAGCAGTAGTTCTGTCGCCCCGGCTCTTCGCCTGCTAAACGTGGACAGTACAGGCGCATTGACAAACAGCGTATTGCTTGCCTTCCACATGATAGGCGTAAGGGCCATGCTCCGTTTCAGGTGGCAAGAAAAAGTCCCAGACACTGAGGTGCTTCAGTGGGCCCAAATAGATAGAGGGCAGCCGCGCCATCCTACTACGTTCTCAGATCCGGTGGGAGGCCATGTTCACTGCATGGACGACTTCTGCCTCCCAAAGAGATTGCTCTATGGTGAGTTGACGTTTGGCAAACGCTCTCTCGGCGGACAGAAAAGAAAAACTCTTTAAAAGATGCACTGAAGGCATCCTTGATGAGGTGTGGCATTCTCCATATCGCCAGGAAAGAACCTGCTCAAGACAGCCCTGTCTGGTCCTCCTTCACTAAGATCTGCAGTTGCGAAGTTCGAAGAGAGACGCATCAGATACAAAGAACAGAGTCGTCAGCTGAGAAAAGATCGAAAGAGCCTCCCA
>NW_004797504.1:890449-891868 GCF_000002075.1 Aplysia californica
GGGGGGATATTCTTTTCAGAACGGTGTAATTTTTTTTTCTCTCCCAGGTAATTGTGGTGGAGAAGAAAGAAACAAAGCAAAGTAGGTCGGTGGTTGAGGAGAGGGATGTTACATTTTTGCAGGCACACATAATGACAGCAGGTGTTTCTACTTCCGCCCACCGTCTTGTTGTTTTGTTTTGGGGGTTTTGGGGGTTTTTTATGGGGGGTTGTCCGTCTCAAATCTTTTAACTTGTATTGTCCCTGCTCTTGCTTCATCTTTTCGTATACTTTTTGAATATCTATTATTTTATCATCGGTCAGTTGTACAGAATGATATGATGTACTTAGCCCGAAATTTGTAAAGGGGGGGGGGGGTATTGCAGTTTCTTAGTCTGTGGTAGTGGTTGCATGTATTTGTTATAAATATGGGGTCAATATTCTAAATTCTAGCTGTTTAAAGAAGCAAGAAAAAATACAAAGCGCAGGTACAATTCATAAAAGTAACCCCTTTTTTCAGTCTCCTAAAGAATTTTGCTTTTTGGGCTTGGGACATTTGAACACCTTGCCGACGTCGTGTCCGGCTTGAAGCAGAAGATTGCAAGTGATTGTTGCGACACCTTGTCCCAGGGCAATACATTGAGGATCTCATCTATGTTTTGATAGTTTTTGTTTTTCATGTGTGTACTTGACGGAAGGGTCTCTTCATTGTCGCGTAGTATGCTCTGATCGTCAGCAAAAAAAAGGCTTGTTAATAATTGTTGTCATCTGGTTGGCTTGATTCTCTGCTTGGAGTGCATAGATAAACAACGCATGAAATGGTTTGGACATCTGTCAAAACTACCACCAGGCAGGATAGCAGCGAGAGCCTACGACCAAGTGAGCAGATGGATACGTAGGAGGAGACAGGCTCAGGGAAAGATAGATACAGAAGGTCAGAGAAATATCAGAGAAAAACAATATCATAACCATGCAAGAGGCGATACAACATAAAAGAGAAAGACGTTTGGTTCTCCCCTCGACACTGTAGGGTAACAGAGGCCGGAGAACGAGAAAATAAAAGACTCAAAGGTGAGCCACAAAGTTGAGTTATACAGACGCTGATAGAGGGTTGATGTGAAGTGGTGGGGTGGGGGTAGAGGGTGGAGTGAGGAGATTGGTAAAACTGATAGGTGGGAGGAGAGGATAACATTATTAGTGATGGTAAAAGGGAAAGATATGGTGTTTGGTAATAACACAAGATATATATATCCTTATGTCGAGATTGAAGATCGAAGGCGCCAACACAGGGATGTATTTTTTAAATATATTTTTTATCTACCCTTGCACCTATCGCGAAAGCCTTGCATCCCACCGAGATAGCGTAAAAAACAGAATGGAGGGGGAAAATCTCTGAATTTAAAAAGAAGGAAGTAATAGAGAGAGAGAGAGAGAGAGAGAG
>NW_004797504.1:892697-894121 GCF_000002075.1 Aplysia californica
GAGAGAGAGAGAGAGAGAGAGAAGCGGGAGGGGCATGCGTGCATCTGAGTGTGCATGTGCATGCTCGTGTGTATGTATGTATGTATGTATGTATGTATGTATGTATGTATGTATGTATGTATTATGTATGTATGTGTGTATGTGTGTGTGTGTGTGTGTGTATGTATGTATGTATGTATGTATGTATGTATGTATGTATCTATGTATGTATGTATGTATGTATTTATGTATGTATGTATGTATGTATGTACCAACCAGCATGAGCTGCGTGAGCTCATGTGTGCTTACATGTGGATTTGGGCGGGTGTTGAAGCCAGGTAGTCGCGGTGTGAAGCTTTGGCAGATCTGTGGTGAGCAGTGTAATAACAAACCCACCTCGCCGTGAGCTGGCCGCGAGATGGAGGGATAACGGAGGGATTTTCTTGCTTTGGAACATACGTCATTTTAACCCTAGGCAGCTTAACCCGAAGCCGGTGTGTTATGAGGGTTCTTCGTCTTGGTTTTAGTACGACCCGTACTATGAGTTTTACGGCGCTCGCAACACATGTATGTCATATAAGTGTTGAAGATTAGAGGAGTAACGTTCAAAGAAAAGAAGCAGAGGGGACAAGGGCAGCTGAAGTTTGGCAGGGAGAAAGGAGCAAATCACACCAAAACACCCGCTTTAGTAAGAGTTTTAAGGCACTTGCAACATATGCACGTCTTACAGTGTCGAAGATAGAAGGTGTTACTAGAAAGTAAATTACAAAGAGAAGAAGGAGGAGAAATAAATATGAATGATGTTTGAAACGGAAGAAGGAGCAAACCACACCAGAACACCCGCTTCAGTTTTAGATGAAGTTTGAGTTTAACGGCAATTGCAGCACAAATAGGGCTTATACGTCGTGTCGAAGATTAGAGGTGTTACTAGAGGGTGACATACTAAGAAAAGAAGGAAGAGAGATACAGACGATAAATGTTTGATCTGGAAAAATGGAGTGAACTGCATCACAGCACCCGTCAACCACCCACTTAGGGGGGGTTTCCGGTAACATAGTGGAACTCAATATGTTATGTTATCGCGGTGGTATTTTACAGATGATGACTAGAGCTGGGATGCCTGTGAGGTTGGCAGTGGAAAGTGGGAAACTCTTATATCTGCTCCCACACACACACTTTCCTCAACTCAGTTTCTCATTATCTCACTTGTTCACTTACTCATTCTTTGAACTCACAAACTCATATATTATTATGCTTTTCGCACTTATTCACTCTCTCACTTTCCTTCGCTCACTCACTTACTCAATCACACACCCATTCCCTCCCTCACTCACACATTCACTCACTCACTTATGAAAGTCTTCCTTCCCTCCCCCTCTTCCTCTCTTCCTCTCTTACTCCCTCCCTCTCTCCCTCCCTCCCTCCCTCCCTCCCTCCCTCACTCA
>NW_004797504.1:895096-897383 GCF_000002075.1 Aplysia californica
CGTGCGGTGTAAAAGGGTGAACCGGAGAGATGAACGAACGTGGGGATTAGATATCAAGAATGGAGAACATGGGGCTGGAAGGGGAGAGGGAGGACGGAGGGGGTAAATATGAACGCAAAGAAACAAGAGGAGGAAGAGAGGAGGTGGGGGTGGCAGAGTGTGGAAGGAGGAGGGGGGGGGTGAAATAAGAATAAAAAGAAAATTGGGGAAGAGATTGGTGAAGGGAGGATTTTTTTTTTTTTTTTTTTGGGGGGGGGGGGGTAGTTAAGTGCGACAGAGCAGCTGAATCGTGGTAAGAAATAGATGGTAGGTACATCTGAGATCCTGGTGTCTACAGAAGTGGGAAGAGAAAGATCTGTCCACGTCTTTTTATGCAAGAAAAATTCTGAAATTATGCAAACTGAGCCCAAAATTTGAAATTATGCGATTCTGATAAATTATAATGGAAAATAATCAGAAATTATGCAAAATATGATCACATTTTGCAAAATTATGCTGGGTGTATAAAATCACGACGACAGAAAGATGCTGGTGGGTACACTGAGATCCTTAAATGTACAGAGGTGGGAAGAGACACAATTGGAGGAGTTTTTAAAAATATTTTTAATTGGGTTTCCTGTTCTTTTCTTTCCTTCCTTCTTGAGTGTGCGTGTGTGTATTATTTTGTTTTGTTTTGTATCTTATGGAGCGCTTCAGCTCAAAATAAAAGCCCCATTTTAAACAAAAAATCTTGCTCTGCTCTTGCACCTTATATTTTTTACCACTTCTATGGAAGGTATATATATTATATTAATAAATGACTTGCCATAGACTGGCCCAGAAGAGTTATACTGCTGGTGGTGGTAAGAAAAAGTTTGATAAAGAAACAGGATGATTCGTTCCCCTTCCCCCACCCCCTTCACCTCACCCTATGCACACACAAACACACACACACATAATCACACATATACACACATCATACACACAAACACACAGAAACACTCCTGCCCCACACACACCCCACTCATACACAACCACCCACCACCCCACTCCCCAAACGCACATACACACACAAACACACGCTCACAACTACCACCACTGTTCACTTACTCACGCACGCACACACACACACACACACACACACACACACACACAAACACACACACACACACACACACACACACACACACACCACATACACATTAAAACACACACTCACACTCTTACTGCTTATTTTAAGCCCGTTCATTAAAAAATTGAAATGCTTACTTCATCCCCACAAACCGACCCAAGCCGCGGATATTATTCATGTTCATCGTGCGTCTTGCCTGTGACCTAAATCGTGTACACGCCCTCTATAAGATCGTTCACTGCTCGGTTTGTGACTCCTGAAAACGCCCCGAAAAATGCTGGTGTAATCATCTAGAGAATAGCGCATTTGATACTGATCTAGAGAGTGACGCATGTTGTATTTAAGTAGTAAGAGCAAATATTGCTCTGAACGAATGTCCGTTCGAGATACAAAACGAAACGTTCTTATCAGGGTATGTCGCGACGCTTCCAAATCTGCCCATTGATTTTTAGGAACGTCTGTTTGTTTATTTTTTAAAAGAGAGTTGATAGCCATCTTGTAGCTTACTACCCTTTCTGTCCGCGCCATGTTGGGTGTGCACCGTTAGCCCACTCGTTGGCATCTTGCCGGACTACAAGTTGGGTGGCCCTGTTTCGAATGCCCCACGGATTGTTTTTGAAGGCTCTCCACCCATTTGGCTCGGTCCTAGTGGAGGTGGGCGTTAAATTCGGAGGTCTCGCCTCTTGACTGACGCCCCCCCCCCCTCGAGTTGAAAGGCGCGTTAATCCTATACAGTGCATTACAACCCTTTGTACCAGCTGGTACGTGGGTTGTTTGGACAAAATGCTCTGCCGTTATAATAATTATTCACTCGGGCGATGATTCCAACTTCCCGCTGAGAGTAAGAATGATGCATGGTTTGAGACAACTTCGACGTGCCGAGTGTGAGTCGGCATCGACATTCCCGTATCCTCCCGAGAATGTTTATGTTTCAGTTTTGTTTTGTACAGGTCACAAGAGCCTTGCTTGAAAATGGCGCGCTGTGTTCATTGAGGCATGTAAGTCGTGTAAGTGTTAGGCTCTTCGCCCAATACGTAACTCACCGAGTTAAAATCCCACGTGGGGAAGATCTTCATTCGGTTGTGGCTGTTTTTTTCTGGAAGGATCTTAGCTGCCCACGTCGGGGCTGCAGAACACCCCCCAATTCTCTTCCTGTTCTCCTTCCTTAACTCCCCC
>NW_004797504.1:897483-901066 GCF_000002075.1 Aplysia californica
TCATCATCATCATCATCATCATCATCATCATCATCATCATCATCATCATCATCCTCATCCTCATCATCGTCATCACAATTATCATCCTTTCTATTACAATTAGTGTTATTATCATTGTTGTTATTATTAGTAGTATATTTATATTATCATTATCATTAAATGCAAGTCACTGCAATGTCATGTTGTACGTCGATCGTGCTTGGGCAAGGTGTGGTTTCCTAATACAGGGTGAAAACAGCGTAATTTAACGTACTATTATGTTGTGATTATTGGGTAGATAGTGCTGGGGCAAAGTGTATAGGGGTGGTTGGCGGGTGCTCTAGTATGGTTTGCTCAAACGTCTCTTCTCCTTCTTTTCTTCTTGTGGGTGGTTGGCGGGTGCTCTGGTGTGGTTTGCTCCTTTTTTCTTGTCAAACATCTTAGGTCTGTATGTCTCCTCCATTTTTTCTTTGTATGTTACTCGATAGTAACACCTCCAATCTTCGGGCACTTATATCATTACCTATTTGTGTTGCAAGTGCCGTAAAACATGTGCTTAGGTCGATGCTAACTAATTAGTTCTTGGAATCAACAACAAGGTAAACATTTATACTTGCACAGCTTTTGTTTGCTAAACCACCTGTCTTTGGCAGCAGAATACACAAATGGCCACAAAACCGTTGCAAATCAACTGTTTTCAAGAAAATCTCAAACACAGCAAAATATCAAATCACAGAGAAATACAGGGGCCTACCCACCCCCCTCCCCAAAGATAATAAATAAAATATGAATAAATAAGACTCCCCACAAACATATAAAACTTAAAGTACGTCCCGAAGTCAGGTACTTTCGAAGGTTTAACCCTCTATCTGCATACAGAAAACCCGTTATTATTGGAAGGAAGTAATCCTATTTAATATAAAAGAAACTATTGTGTATGTGAGGTAAAAGCGACGTTGAGAGGGGCTATACATGAATTACCTTCGCTGGCACATGTCAAAACGTGTGTTTACAATCACAGTTGCAGTTCCTTTTATGAATTATGAGATCTGATGTGTACGCTTATCTCTTCAGGTATCTTATCGTCTAAACACAGCGTCCTAATGACGTCACTCGACGTAAATGAAACAAATGTATCTTCTTTTTTTTTGGCCTCAAACGATTATTTCAATGCTCGCCTTTCAGCCCTGAAGAACAGAACGCACAGGAAATGTCTGCTGTAGACCACAGGAGAGCGGTCATGACTAGTCATGAGCTTTGCTTTCGAACGCAGAAGACCCGAGTTCGGTTCGCGTGTGGGGAGAACTTTTACTTTTATAGAGAGCATCTCGCGTCTTTCTGTTGGGCAGCCCGTGTTGGTCCTGACAGACAGGGTTGAAATCGCCTTCTAAAAGACCTATTGTGTCAATGTGAGAGTAAAAAAGAGCTACAATTACAAGAAATGTAAATTTTATGAAAATGGGTGGCGGCGGCATCATGACTACACAACGCAGTAATCATTACGAATGTAATTAGTTTCCTGTTCTTTTTTCCTCCATGAAATGTTGAGTTATATCTGCGCCGTGCCCAATATGTATTTTTTCTGTCTTTCTTTATACCACAGAACCTTGTGCTGATAAATCTCTGACACGAAAAGGAGAGTGAAGAGAGATTATATTTCGTATTGTGTTTAAACACTGTCAGTGGGTGGTTGACGGGTGCTCTTTTTTGGTTTGCTTCTTCTTTCCTATGAAACATCTATCGTCTTTATATTATCTCTTCTTATTTTATTTTATTTTATTTTTTTTCGTGAGGGAGGGTGGTGATGTTACTCTCTAGTAGTAACACGACTAATCTTCGACACTGAAACGACCTATATGTGTTGCAAGCGCCGTGAGACTCTCTGTAAAATGAAACTAAAACGCCGAGTACTGTGTGTGTGGTAAACACTGGTGTGCATGAATGAAACTTTCTTCCAGAACGGCTCCATTAATTTCCCCTTGTCTGTAGATCTGGGTGTAACTGCACTTTTATCCTGAGCCTGATAACTGTCTCCTCTCAAACTATTCTTAGCCACAATTTTAAAATATCCTGTCAGACCTATGACGTCATAACGTTTACGTTGGCTTTTTGTAGTGTGCTAGTGGGAGGGTTGAGTTAACTGTTGGCTGATCTGTATCTATAACAAAGCTAAGCATCTGGTGAACATTACATGCTCGGGAACGTAAGGTTTCTATCATGCGCTCATCAGCCGTGTTTACACGAAGCTTGTTTTTCTTGTCAACTAAACATTTTGTAATGTCGCCTTGTGCAAGTTTTGCTCGAGGAAAAGCAAAGGGAAGATGGGCGAAGACGAGGGGAAGACGAGAGGAACAAAAAATTAACGGCGTCTGCGGTGTAGTGGTTAGACACTTCGTTGTTGCACGCAGGAGACTTGGTCGAGTTCGATTCCCGAGTGGAGAGAATTTTTGCTTGAGGAAAAATAGAGGGATGGTGGGCGATGAGGAGGGGAAGAAAGGACGGGAAAAAATGTGATGCTGATAAGAAGTTTAGAAGATATTGTAGTAGTGAAGTAAGGCAAACAACAGAAAGGTGAGCTAGTTGGTAGACATGCAGGTGGACAGACAGACAGATGTAGATTGGCAGACAGACAGACAGACATACAGACAGACAGACAGACCGACAGATGGTTAGACTGATAGACAGATAAAAATCGGCAGGCTGACAGCTACGTAGATAGGCTGACAGGCACGTCGGCAGACAGATAAACAGACAGACGGGCATACAGATGAGAGAGAGGATAGTGCAAAGGTGTAAAATGTATATGTATGTGTGTACGTGTATGTGAGCGTGTATGTCGTGTTTGTTCGTTTGTGCGTTTGTTTGTTTGTTTGTTTGAATGTTTATTTGTTTTTTGTTTGTTTGTTTGTTTGTTTACTAGCATGCGTCCATACACGTATGTTTGCTTTAGAGTGTGTGACATGTGTTTTATGAAAAGCGTTACTAACCCAAATCATCTGTTTACCTTTCAGTTAGGCACTGAATACAACACATATCCTGTTTCCTTTTGAACGGCACTTGAAAACAATTTGGACAATTGCTGGCTCCCTTATATTGCGATTTTTTCCAACTCTGATGTATCTATATCGACATCCCATAATGCCTGCTCACATAATATGTATATTCCCGGGTGCTCCGTTAACTTAGTTGTTATCATGCTCGACTGCGAAGAAGATGGCTGTGGTTTGAATCCCAGACTGGGCATTCATGAACTCGTTCTGTTGAGTTTTTAGGGCTCTTAGCCCATTTGGCTAGGTCCTATCGGAGACGGGGGGTTAAATTGGGAGGTCTCGCCTTTTACATAACCTAATAGTGTTGATTTGGGCGGAAAACCCATACACCTGCACATTGCATGTTGGTCCCTACTGCCATTCACGTAAACCATAGACTACAGAGTAATTATCCACTTTTCTTTCTCCGATCATGATAGTTGTTGGGGTGGCCCTTGGATTTCCCTACATATTCCTACACAATATCAACTGAACGTTCTAAATTTATACCGTGGCGTCAAGAGAAGAAGAAGAAGAAGAAGAAGAAGAAGAAGAAGAAGAAGAAGAAGAAGAAG
>NW_004797504.1:901599-903240 GCF_000002075.1 Aplysia californica
CCCCCCCTCATAGTGTCATCATTTATGTTAACGTCTATTTTTATCGATAACACGTTTATCTCAAATTGATAATGATGATAATTACGCATTATCATTCTTGTAGAGATAGAGCTAAAACTTTGAAAAACTAGCAAAATAATAACCCCTTTGAAAAAATGGAAAAAAAACCCAGATGTTTTGTACGATCCTAATATTCTGATACCGTCTGGTCTGCGAGCTAATGGAACAGCAGACGATAAGCAAGGGTCGTTTTACACCAGACGACTTGGCGGCAAAATTCCGCGAAAATTTACGAGGCCACATAAAGCGAATTTACCTCACCTCTCGCAGTTATTTTTTAAATGTTTCGTTTCTTTTCTTTCTTCAAGAAGATCCCGCGCATATTGCAGCACCAGTATTTCTTGTCGAGGAGAGCGCAGACAGAAATAGAAAGTAGGGTAGAAAGTGGAAAGTGCACTGAGTCTATCGACACGGCGATGTGCTGAATAAACCATTGGCTGTGTATGTACATTACGTTCTGCATGTATTCATTTTGTTCTTTTCATTTCATTCGGGTTTTTCTTACGCTTGAATCGATATAATTATATTATGATCATTTACGTGGCAGACTTCTGATCTCCCTTGTCAGGGCCAACCCGTCTGTGAGGGATTCAAAAACCTAGCGGAAAGATCGAGGCACTCCATAAGAAATTTTTCCCCGCTCGGGAATCGAACTCGGTTCTCCTGCGTGCGACAGCGAAGCACCTGTCTGATACACTGCAGACTCCGATTTTTGTGTTGTAAAACAAATGCTAACACGTATCTTTTTTTCGTGGGTTAAACATTATAGATTTGTATCACCCGGTTCAGTTTAGGGAGCGGCATGTTCGTTAGTAAGGAACTGCGCAGGTTGGTGCAAAAACTGTTCAGTCGTTTGTAAACTGATGAGAAAAATGCCCAGTGCACCCTGAATCGAATTCATTCGAATGGAGTAGTGCCTACCAGATCCTAACCCATGCTCTTTCACGAAAGTCTCTTCTATTCAGTATTTATGCGCTATGTGCAACGGCCTTTGAGTAACCAAAAAAGAATATTATGGTACGATTTTAGAAAGATAAACATTGTATTAGTATATATATGTGCAGCATGCATTGAGATCGTCAGTGTTAGAATTGGTAGGAGTAGGTTTCGTCCGCCACGAAGGCAAAATCTTAAATTTATTCCTACCAAACTGAAACAGCTTAATGTGTCCCGCGCACTGAAATGATCTTATGCAGTTGCAAGAGTTGTATAACACAAAAAAGAGGAATTTTTACAGGCCCATGAACTTCCAAACCATAATTATGGTGCCAGCTGCGAAGGGGCCTTGAATTAAGCTTGATTTTTGAAGTCCTACTCTGGAGTTATTTAAACAGGCGTAATATCTGACAGAAATCCAACTATCTAATGACCTTGAACGCTGAATAAAACATCCACCCACGGCGCTTCCTTCCTTGTCTTTAAGTTTGAGCACACATGTACCCGCACACTTTGCCAAACAAGACGTTCTTTGTCTCTATTGGGACCCAGCTGTGAATGTTGCGCAAAACGTGAAGGCCTTTGTGGTCTGTTCATCCCAGCCTACCTTGCTGTCTTTGTTCTTGGAACCCCAACCCCCCCCCC
>NW_004797504.1:903878-909682 GCF_000002075.1 Aplysia californica
TGTCTGTCTGTCTGTCTGTCTGTCTGTCTGTCTGTCTGTCTGTCTCTCTCTCTCTCTCCCTTTCTCTCTCTCGCTCTCTCGCTCTCTCGCTCTCTCTCTCTTTCTCTTTGTCTCTCTCTCTCTCTCGCCCTCTCTCCCTCCTAACTCCCACCCCGTCTCCCTCCGTCTGTCTTTCCTTCCCCTTATTTCTCTCTGTGTCTCTCCCTCTCTTTGCCTTTGTCTCACTCTCTTTTTCTTCCACTCTCTCTCTCTCTCTCTCTCTCTCTCTCTCTCTCTCTCTCTCTCTCTCTCTCTCTCCATCACCCCCTCCACCTCTCTCTCTCTCCCCTCAAGGCCTCCCTCGGTTCGTCTACTCACACACACAGCACGTGTTTACACCGCGCTCACCTTTGTACTACAACACTCACTGACAGCGGATTACCACACGCGCCTCCATCTCATTCCCCATAGAAGTAGAAAAATGTCAGATGGCACAACACTCACTGACAACAGATTACCACACGAGCTTCATCCTCCTTCCATATAGAAGTAGGAAAGTGACAGATGGCACAACATTCACTGAGAGCATATTATTACCACATGGGCCTCCACCTTCTCTCCCACAGAAGAAGGAAAATGTGGGATGGCACAACAATCTTTTGGGATTGCTGGGGGATGGGATAGGTTCCTCAGTTGTTGTTTTGCTGTTGTTGTTTTGAGTTTGATTGGTTGTTGTTTTTGTTGTTGTTTTGTTTTGTTGTTGTTGGGGGAGGGTTTGGGGGGTGTTTTTGGGTGGTTGTTTTTTGTGTTTTGTTTTATTTTGTTTTGTTTGTTTTTTATTTAGAATGGGTGGCTTGTAAGTTCCTCAAACAATCCAAAAGCTCCGTTAAGGATTCGATTCAAGTCGCACTCATCGAATCCCAACTGGTCGCCAAGAAGTAGCCTTACTGAATAAATGTAATCATACTTAGCTTAGTGGACTCTTTTGTTTTGTTTAGTTGGCATTTTTTTAACCAACGTCTATGGTGTAGCGGTAAGGAATTTTGCTATTACACTCAGAAGAAAAGAGTTCGATTCCCGAGTGGGGAGTCCACATCATCACACAATGACGACATTTTCTTTGCTTTTGTGAGAGTTGTAGGCACTTGCAACACAAATAGGTCATATAAATTATGTCCAAGATTAATTAAGGCAAGGGATTCACAAACAAAGAAAAAGGTCGAGAAATACGGATAATAGAAGTTTTTTAGGAAATAAGGAGTGAAACACACCAGAGCACCAGCTAACTACCTGCCATGACATGTTCATCTGAGCTCACGTCATGTTCTCTTCTATATATATATCACATATTATTATCAACCTTTCGTGAGAGGGGTGCGCCTCAAGCAGGTGTACAGTAAGTTTGCAAGCCCCCTCCTCCTTTCCCTCTTCCTCCTTCCATCACTCTCCCCTTTTCTTCTCTCCTCATCTCCCCCTCCTTTCCCCCCTTCCTCCTCCTCCACTCCCCATTTCCTCCCCCTAACTCTCTCCCATCCCCACCCCCCCAAAAAACCCTCCGCGATGAGTTTCCATTTACGTGGGTGCACGCGTGCTTATGCAACATTTTAAGTGTGTGTGTGTGTGTGTGTGTGTGTGTGTGTGTGTGTGTGTGTGTGTGTGTGTGTGTGTGTGTGTGTGTGTGTGTTTATGCATGTGGGTGTGTCGAGTAAATGAGTGTGTGTTAGCCCGCGCCAATGTCTGTGTGTATGTGTGTGAGTATGTGTGTGTGTTTGTGTGTGTGTGTGTGTGTGTGTGTGTGTGTGTGTGTGTGTGTGTGTGTGTGTGTGTGTGTGTGTGTGTGTGTGCCTCTCCGAAACCTTTCGGGTTGTTGTTTTCTTCTTTAATTCACTAACAAACTCAATTACACGCGTGCATCACGTCTCAATTACTCACCCAGACAACCACCACTCCTCGTTTTTCGTCCCCCCCAATCTGTGACTATCTTTGAGTCTCAAACCTACATGCATAGTTTGCTTCCCGACAATGACCAATGCACCTACATTGACGTGAGACATAAAAGAAATAAAGATTTAGATGATTTTTGGCTTCTTGATTAGCCCATGAGATAATTCTAACAGAAAAGAGCTTGCCAAATTCTGAGGATTGAAAAGCTTCTTTCTACTTGTGAATGTGCACAACCGGTGGGTTTCTCCGACCTTATTCATGATATAAATCAACTGAAACGTCAGCTACAACCATCATATTGACTGTGTTATAGCAATATTATATCGTTCAGCTATATACATAAGCCTTAAGTTGAAGACCTGAGAACAAAATTGTGCCCAGTCAAAAAAAGACAAAAAATTGAGTTCTTGTTACCTCTATAAATAAAGAGACCTTTCCAGCACCTATTGATTATGCAACCGTTGAACAGCTTAAATTGTATTATTTTATTGATAATAATAATATAATAATAATAATAATAATAATAATAATAATAATAATTGTACCTTCTACACCATGCTCTATGCGCTTTACAAGTATTATTACCCCAGCAGACCCAAAAACACTCAGAAACATTCTCAGCTTCCCGGAGGGCATATAGTGCAAGCTGCTGATTTCACGCGCTCAAACACTACAAAGTCTTTCACTGTCTATAGCCAGTTGCCCATTCCCACGTGGGTGAAGTGAGGAAAATTCGTATAAAGTGCCTTTCCCAAGGATCCAATACTGGGCCCTTGACGGGATTCGAACCCACGACCTTACGGTTCTCGAGAGCCTGACCACTAAGCCACCGGCGCTTGCCTTAGCTTGTGGTTGGCGGGTGCTCTGGTGTGGTCTGCTCCTTCTTTCTTATAAAATACCAATCGTACTTATCTTTCCTTCTTTTCTTTGCTTGTTACTCTCTCGTAACGCCTCTAGTCTTCGGCACTTATATGACACATTTGTGTTGCGAGTACCGTAAAACTTGTCTTATTAAAACTAAAAATTGGCTTTCCAACGATATGTATTGTCCAGGCATGTCTCTCATCATACCTGGCTGTTCCACCGAGATGCCGCCTCTCTTGGAGTCTGTTTTGTGCCAAGTTTTACTCCCCACCTCTGAACATGACATTTGCCTGCACTCATACCAATCCTTCACAGTTAATGAAGTGTTTAGTACCTTCGCTGTCTCACTCTCTCTTTCTTTCATTCTTTTCATATATCTCACACACTCTCTCTTTCTTTCTTTCTTTCTTTCTTTCTTTCTCTCTCTGTGTGACCCCCATTTCGTCTCTCTCTCCCCCCTTCTCTCTTTCTCTCTCTCTCTTTCTCGTCTACAAGACTGTGAGTGACGAGAACAAAATTTGCTCTTTGTTGACAGAGCACAAAGAAAGTAATACTTCCGGTAATCCACTTCCGCTGGCACAGTGCCACTACCGGTCAGCGAGGGCATTGTGGGAGAGCAGTCAAGTGGAACACTCTGAACGCCACATGCTGATTGGGAGAGGGAGAGGAGTGAGAGAAAGAGAGAGAGAGAGAGAGAGAGAGAGAGAGAGAGAGTGAGAGAGAGAGTGTGTGAGTGTGTGTGTGTGTGTGAGTGAGTGTATGTGTGTGTGTGTGTGTGTGTGTGTGTGTGTGTGTGTGTGTGTGTGTGTGTGAAAGTGAGAGAGGCCGTAAGAACTAGGAACAAAGTAGAGATATAAATAGCCACGCAAGCAGCCGTCTCTCTGTACCCCACCCAAGAACCTTCCTTACAATATTATAACCTCCTTGGCCCTACCGTAAACATAAAGAAAATCTCCATCAGTTTTCGTGGTTACAGCTCCAAGATGCCAGAACACTAACTGAGCCGTAAATAGTAATGATAATAAATATTATACGCGCACACACACACACAACACGCGCCATACTCCCTGACCCACGCACTCTCACATGCAAAATTTATTGGGAGAGTAGGCCTATAATGTGTTGAACCATATTATGCGTCTTTTTAAGTATGAAACTCTCTCTCTCTCTCTCTCTCTCTCTCTCTCTCTCTCTCTCTCTCTCTCTCTTTTTCTCTCAGTTTTCTCTCTCTCTCACACACACACACAAACACACTCACACAAACACACACACATTCTCTCTCCCTCTCTCTGTCTATGTGTGTGAGTGTGTGCGTGTGTGTGTATGTGCTTGTGTTTACTATTATGTGTGTACAGATGTGACTCTATTTACAAGGACTTAACAACCCCCCTCAATGCCCTCCCTCCCCCACAACTTCACCCCGGAACACCAACATTTTTCACATTGTGACATACACTTATTTTCTGACATGAGGTTTTTGTGTCTTTTTAGTTGGGTTTTTGTTTTAAGGGGGAGTGGGGGTAGGAGGAGTTTGTTTTTATTTGTTTTGTTTTTGTTTTTTGTGGGGGTTTTGTTTGTTGTTGTTGTTGTTGTTGTTGTTTGTTTGTTTGTTTTTATGGGAGGTGGATAATGTTCAATTGTGGTGCATGATCGTCATTTCGCTTCCTTGGTATCGTGCCTTGTACTGTTCCCATAATCATCCACCTTTGTTTATGGCAACGATCATGACCTGACACCCAGCTCCCTTCTTCCCTCTCCATTCTACCGGCATCTGTGGTGTAGCGATTAGAAACCTCGCCGTCGAACGCAGGAGACAAGAGTTCGATTCCCTAGTTAGGTTTAATATATATATATATCGTGTATATCGGTCTTTCTGTTAGGACGTTTTATCCTTCTTAGACTGGATTGGCCTTGTCAGACAGGGTTGAGGCTCGCATCGTAAATTGTCTGAATTGTGTCAATTGGGGTGTAAAAACACCTACACTTAATTTTGATTTTTTTTTAATGAGTGGCAGATACAGATAGAAGAACTGGCAGAGAGACAGAGACAGAGAGATAGAAAGAGAGAGGGAAAAAGAGACAAGGGAAATGAAAGAGAGAGAGAAAGAGAGAGAGAGGGGGGGAGAGAAGAGAGAGATAAAGAGAGAGACGGATAAGGAGAGGGGGAAAGGGGAAGAGGGGAAGAGGGGAAGAGACGGAGACAGAAAAAGTGACTAGAGAGAGGACACAGTGGGAAAGAGAAGAACTGAGACCCAGCGGGGCAGTGCCACTGACTGTATATAAGTGTCTTTAGGCCATTCCCAAAGGGGGGGCATTTCTCGTTCAAGCACAGTAGAATTGTAAATGGGCTGACTCATGTCACGCTCATAACTGTGCCTGATCTACAACAGGGAACTGCTGCTTTTTCTTTCCTGGTCCTTTACTATTGCCATTTTCCTCTACTTCTTTTGTATGTTTGTCACTCTCTTTTGTGACCTGCTATTTCCGGGGTGCCTTGATAGTCAAAGCAGACCTTGTGCTGTTGAAGCTAGAGAGGTTAGCAGTCTAAGTCTGGTTCCCTGTAAAGACTTCTCTTTTGACACCCACCCCTTGGCGCTCATATGACCTTATGCCGTAAAACCCTCTACTATAAAATACATACAAACAGAACGTGAAAGAGAGAGGGGGAAGAGAGAGAAAGAGAGAGAGAGAGAGAGAGAGAGAGAGAGAGAGAGAGAGAGAGAGAGAGAGAGAAAGAGGACATAGGCACAATTATTGTAATTGGGGGTTATAGTCCAGGGTCAAAAGCATACCGACATTTCTAAACCAACTAGCTGTTTGGAGAAATCCTTGATCTGAGTCCTAATGACTTCTGTAACTTTTTTTCTGTTCGTCTGCCACCCTCTCTTCTCCCTTTTCTTTCTTTCCCTCCATCATCCACCTTGTTTTGTTTTTTTTCTCTCAGTCTGATTCTCTTTCTTCCATTCTCTTAATTTCCTTTATCTCCCTTTTACTCTCTCTCTCTCTCTCTCTCTTGG
>NW_004797504.1:911548-919048 GCF_000002075.1 Aplysia californica
CCCCCCCTCCCGAAAAAAAAGCCCACACACACTTACAAAAAAAGCAAGAATCCCTTTCCGGGTCTTTCCCTATCTCTTCACGCGTTCCTTAACTCTTCCTGTGCAGCATGTCATCAGCACGGAGTTCTACGACGAGCACAAACGTCAGCCATCTCTCGGTGCATGGAACAGAGAGAGTTAACTTCACAAAGTGCAAAGGAGAAAAATCTGCTCGCTCCGCCTTCCTGGTCTTTGTTTATGTTTCTTTCTTTCTCTCGTTCCGATGTGTTTTCTGTAGTGTTGCACTTTGTGTTGTCTTTTCCATCTCACAAACCCGGCTTTTGTCGTGTAGCGGTTATAAGGCGTTTCACTGTTGCCCGGTGGCGATCCGAGTTCGATTCCCAAATGGGGAGAATTTTAATTTAGTATCTCGGTCTTTCTCCTGGGATTTGGCATCTCTCTAAACTTGGGTTGGCCCTGACAGGCAGGGTCGGAAGCTTGTCTCCTAAATGATCTAAATTGTGTCCACGCGGGGGTAAAAAAAAAAACAACCTACATTACATTCCATCTCGCCAACAGTACTGTCTCACTCATTTCATTAAAATCTGTTCATCTGAAGATCTGCATCAATTTACAAATTTGCTGAGTCACATGTTACATATATTGTGCGGATGTATGGGCCAAAAGCCTATAAAATCGATAGAAATAGAACCATCGAGGAGCACACATGTAATCTATGTGTACTTGAATGTGAAACGAACTCATAATATTTCGCCACATGATTAAATCATTATGATTACTTATCTGTCCACCCATCTATCTGTGTATGTATCAATTCAGCTACCCGTCTGAAACGGAAATTTAATACTAGTCTATATATCTACATATTTGCCTAATCATTAACGGATCTGACTCTATCTGTCTATCTATCTATCTATCTATCTATCTATCTATCTATCTATCTATCTATCTATCTATCTGTCTATCTATCTATTTATCTGTCTGTCTATCTACCTATCCAACTATGTATATATCTATGCCTTTATCTATGTCCGTCTATTTGCCTCTCTCTCTCTCACCTTTACTCTCACCTGTTCTTTTCCTCTCCCTCTGTCTTTCTCTGAATATGTGTGTAGATGCCTTAGTGAAAGTGTGTGTGTGTGCGTGTGTGCGCGCGTGTGTATGTGTGTGTGTGTGTGTGTGTGTGTGTGTGTGTGTGTGTGTGTGTGTGCGTGCGTGAGCGCGCGCGTTTATGTGAGTATCTGAGTGTAAAGATGCCCATCTGCAATTCCCTATCATAACAATCATGAAGCAGGGCCATACCATAATATTACCTAAAGTTCCAGACTTTGATCATTTCTTTGTGTAGTCACCACAGCTGGAACCCGTACCTGGAAGCCGTCCCGCTAACGTAACTCTGACAGCAGGCGCCATCGCCTGGTTTGCGCCAATTTCCCGCGCCGTACAAACCGACCTGGCTAAACAGCTGTTTTCCCTGGCCTGTACTGTACCGTACATGCTCAGAGCCAGGAGTGTTGTGTTGTGGGCGGTTACTACTTATAGAACTAAAGGGAGGATTTGGGGGGGGAGTCGCTGTTTGTTGGATAAGAAAATTGATTTAATCATCAGCTTAACAAGGATGTATATAGTTTATGCCTCAACGCTGGTAGGGGGTAGGTAAGGGAATGTTGTGAGATATAATATAGGAGATGGATAGGAACGGATTGGGTTTAAGCACAATAACTTTCAATAAGAAAAAGGGGTTAGCCAAATGTTGTACTCAACTACTTCACGCTGATTCACTCCCTTATACAATGTAATGTGTGCGCAATAGTAATACGAATGTTCTCATCCTTGTTTCTCACAAAGTTCTTATAATAGAAATCTCAACTCTTCTCACTGTACGCAATAGGGGCTCCAGTGGCTGAGTGAGTAGTGAGTTCAGACTCAAATGTCGGTGACACAGGGTTTATATGGATCGTCACTGGTGTGTGTCTTCGAGCTAGACACAACAACTCTAGCTTACAAAACAGGGCGCTGCACAGTGTCGACCAGCAATGGCATGTTTGTAAAATTGTTCGGTATTAGTATGATAATGCGTAGTCTATCTATGTAGGCCCTAATTTGTTAATGTATTCATGTATGTATGTCTGTATGTTGTTTATTTGTTTATAATTATGCGTTTGTGTATGTGCGTTTGCCATTGTAACCTAAATTGCCCTGTGGGGCTCAATTTTTTTAAAATTAGTTCTCATAATTCATTCATAAACCACCCCCTTACACTAAGTAACTTGTGTGAAAAAATAGCATGAACATTGTCACCCTCGTTTCTCACAAAGTGCGTGTAGGCCATGTAGTTGCTTTTATTGTTTGCGTATATGTTACGTCACTTCCCCAAAAACATTGGCGTCTGTGGTGTAGTGGTTAGGTGATTTGCTATTGCACGCAGGAGACACAAATTCGACACCAGAGAGGGGACAATTTTTATGGAGTTTCACAGTCTTTCTGCTGGGACAGTGTATTTCTTTCAGCCCGTGTTGGCCCTGATATGCAAGGTCAAAGCCCAAGTCTTAATGATCTAATTTGAGTCAATTGGGGCGCAACTTTGAATCTCTGCATAAGACAAACGTTTTTAAAAAGTCGAAAATAATGCTGTGACTAAGCCACCCCCTGACATCGGAATTTCAATTATTGACCGGCAGTAAACGAAGATTTCCAAGAGAGCAAAAACACCCATCTATAGAAATTAATTTGTTTTAACTACAGTGTGATTAATGAACACGCAGTGCTATAAATGAAACAGGGAGAGAGAGAGAGAGAGAGAGAGAGAGAGAGAGAGAGAGAGAGAGAGAGAGAGAGAGGGGGGGGGGAGATATAGATCGGAGACAGAGAGATAGATTGATAGAGATAATGTTTACAAAGCGGGGGTGTTTCAGCACGTAAAACATATACTTATCAACCTCCTGTCTTGTTTTGTGCTTGCATGAGGGAGCATTAAACCTTTAAAACATCTACTGCCATGGCAAACAACGAAGACAAATTTCTCCCTGAACCTGAGAGATGAATAAAGATTGTTGTCGTCATTGTGATTGTCATTGTGAAAACACCTTCTTAAAAGAAAAACCCTTGCCCCATCTGTCCCTATTGCCTTTCTGTGTTTCCCACGCTCTTCATAACCTTCGACCTCCAAAACCGTACTGGTACTCATACTCTCCCTCTCTTTCCTCCTCCTCAGAGAACGAAAGAGACCACAAAGCGGAAGTTCAAAGACCGGAAGTACAGCACAGCACAGCACCACTCAGATCTCATTCGACTTTCATCAACTTTCGCCCGTCTGAGATTCGAGTGAGTGCGCACCACAACCAAACGTGCACGCCCCGCTGGTTCCAATAATCTCCTCGGAACCCCCGTGACGTCATAGCTTCCTGCGCTGTAAACTTCAAAGACAACCCGGAAGGGAAGACCCGGTCGGACAACAGGCCAGACCAACACGTACCCTACTCTCAGTAAGAGGCCTCATCTGTAAACTGTAAATAAAGAACCATAATATTGTGTGTTAAGGTTAATCGCAAGTCTCAACACAATAACTTCAATGCTTTGTTCTTCAGAGAAATGCGAAGATAGTATTCTACAGTATGGTTACTCTTAATCTTCAGAAAACGACTGAGAAATTATGGTTCCCCTCTGAGAAAAAGCATCCTGAAATATTGACTCCTAATCAGGGCTGGATTAAACATGTGGGAGGCCTTGGGGTCATTTGGAAGGGAGGCCCCCTTTCCAACTCCACTCCCCTATAGCATACACCACGTACTAAATGCTAATATACAATAAGGACACTTTTAATTAGGAAATACTGAACGGGGACTATTCTTCCAATGTTATGATATATAATGAATGAACACAATGATGACAATAAAATGAACACAAATTGTTTTTACCCACTTTATTTACACAGAGACATTGAGTTAAAAGAATTCAATTTTTTATGAAAAGGTATAGTGTATCTAACATGTAAATATAGTTCAAATCAGAGAATTGATGGAGTTATAAACCATTACAGCCCAGACACTTTCCTCTATTTTCTTGCGGCAAAGTCGGTGACGATGTCACTGAAGTTCAATTCGCGCAGTATATCTGACCCTATGCTACAATATACACTGATGGGAGGCCCACTCTTAGTGGGTGGCTCAGGACCCAGGCCCCTTGGGCCCTCTCTTTTATACGGCCCTGCGCCCAATTACGTAGATGTCCCCTACGGTTGCGCATAAAAAATTATGTCTTAGAGACTGCGCACTGTCATGGCCGTCCCTGTCTATATACAACCTTACCTTCGAAGTGTACGCACCCTGAGTTGCGCAAGTACGCCCAAAACACTATCCTCGATTTACAGTTTTATCCGTCTAGTACCTAGTTTTGAGAAATTTGACGTCTAAGATTTTGAGTTCACAACATGTCAAGCTTTTTCGAATGCAACTCTTTGAATATCTTGATAACGACTCCGAATAATCTAACGATTTTAATGGAGCAGATAGAACATTTGCTCTTGACCCCATGGTCTTAGCAAATCAAAACGGCCAAAATGTCAAACACTGAACTTCGTAATTCTATGCTAGTTTTTTTAGTAAGGTTTTACGGCACTCGCAACTGCATAAGGTCATATGAGCGCCAAGGGGTGAGAAGTCCAAACAGGGAATCAGGCTTACTCTGTTCACCTCTCTAGCCTCAACAGCACAGAGTCTGCTTCGACTGCCAAGGCACCCCGGAAATAGCAGTTCTCAAGAGAGTAACAAACATACAAAAGAAGCAGAGGAAAAAATGACGATTATAAGGATGACGAAAGAAAAAGCAGCAGTTTTCCCCTTATGTTGTTCCCTCACAGTATGAGCATGACATTGATAAATCAGCCCATTTACAATTCTACTGTGCATAAGAACATGTTAATACCCCCCCCCCCCAAAAAAAAGACACTTCAGTCAGTAACACTAACACTGCTCTGGGGGGAGGGGGGGTTCTATGCTAATGAAATGTAGAGCAAAACACCAGCCTCGCTATAGTCCATTAAGCGCGGCACCTTCCACCTTTACCTTTCATTTTGGCTATAATGATGCGCTCAATAATGAGCCAGAAATACGTTCGAGTCCAGGGTCTAGGATATTATAATTCTGTATTTAGAACAATCTTTATATATGGGTATTTTTACGTCCCCATAGACACAATTTTGATTATTCAGGAAGCAGGCTTCTGATCCTGTCGGTCAGGGCCAACCCAGTACACTCAGTATAGTTAGGAAGATAACAAGACTGTGCAAGATATTACAGTTCGGAGCAGAACAAAGTTTGAATCATATTGAATGCGTATCATTTGTTTGGCTATTCCATCCATTTCTGACAGTTTTGACCTAGATTTCACTGCTTTCAACAAATCTGTTGAGATGTAAATGTACGCTAGAAAACCAAATCTGTCTCCACTTGTTCAGTAAATCTAATTCTTGATACAGTTACGTTTGTGGGTGGACGGCGGGTGCTCTGTTGTGGTTTACTCCTTTTTTTCCTATCAAACATCTACCGTCCTTATCCCTCCTCCTTTTTTTCTTTGTACGTTACTCTCGAGTAATAGTTTTTTAATCTTCGGCATTTATATGACCTTATTATGTTACAAATGCTGTAGAAGTCTAACCAAAATTTAAACAAATCAAACTGCATTAGACTTTGAGACGTCCTTAGCACTGCCATTCACACTCCATCGACTCGTAATATGATCTAATTATTGTGTTGCAAGTGCCGTAAAACTCATATTCAAATGTGGTTACGTTTTCAGAGTTGAGATGTGCCAACACAACTTTGACGCCGACAAACGGAGACAGTAACCCTCATAAGCCTGTCTTGGACAACTGGAAAAATTAACCCTCAAAACCCAGCTGTGGACAACCGGAGACATTAACCCTCACACTCCAGCCAGCAGTATCAGAACGATCTGATCAAGGGCTGCCGTTACCATGGCGACCGGCACGCGTCTGATGCGTGAGATCAACGACCAGTTCCTGAGCTGCAAGCTGTGCGAGGGAAAGTTCCGCGAGCCCAAGACTCTGACGTGTCTGCACACGTTCTGTCTCAGCTGTCTGCAGGCGCACTTCGACACCGAGGCCGAGGGACGGTCCGGCCGCTACAGCATCTACCTGCGTCACGTGACATGCCCCGTGTGCCAGAGGTGGGCGTGGTTTGCTGGCTGTCACTGAGAGGGCGTGGTTTATTGTCTGTCGCTGAGTGGGAGGAGGCTCTGTTATATGACATTGCCGGAAGCATTTGTTCGCTGGGTTGTTTTTAGAATAAGCTTGTGTGTTTATTTTGTTTGATTTTTTTTGTTTGCTGTTTTGTTTTGTTTTTTTGGAGAGGGGGATGTTATGGGTGATATGGTTACCTTCTTTGTTTTATTTGTTTTTGCGTTCTTATCGGAAAAAAGTTGGGGAAACCGAGTGGGGTTGGGATAGGAGAGGGAAAGAGTGTTGAAAAAATGTTTGTTTTAGTTACGTTTGTGTCACTGGTGATTTTATTAAGTCGCCTCTTTCTCTTTATTTTTCATACTCATGTTTCATCCGATAATGTGAGACCCAACATGTGCGTACCAAGGTATGTTAATGTATAATCACCACCCACGTAATTGGTCAGAGTTTAAGAGATAGTGTTAATCGTCCATTTCTTGAAACGCGTTCACCCGGGCCCTGTAAAATTTGAAAGTTTAAAAAAAAAATAATGTAAGTCTTTTTCCGCACCCATCGACACAATCTAGATCATTTAGGAGGTAGGCTTCATGGTCAACCCAGGCTGGAGGAGATACAGCACCTCATCAGACAGACCAAAATACTAAATACTTCAGTCAGATTTTCTTCCAATGAGTTGTAAGAACTATAATTTGGGTACAATTTGATCAAATTCTCTAAAATCAAACATGGCTGTTTTTGGAGGATCTCATCAAATCGTATAGTGTGAAAATGGTAGCTTTTGCCACTCCATCAAGGAAAATTCAGGCCAGTCCGACTGTATCAAATATGTAATTTTCCACTGGCTATAAGCTGAGTGGGATATAACACCCAAGCGTAAAGTCGGAGATACTCGATAAATTATCTGCTCGATGCGAAAGCTGATCTCACTTGTTCTGGATGAAACGGCTAGGAACCGCTCTAGCCCTTATACTCGTACACGTACCATAGACGCGGGTGCTATAAATAGCAGGTTTACTTCTTGTTGTCTTGTTGAGTCTGGAAAAATCCTCGAGTTCAGATGCTGAGATAACACATTCTTTGGATTGTCCTTCCTGTTTAAGCAAATTTGCTTTGTTTTGTTCTGTCTTCAGGAAAACAGAACTGCCCACTGGTGGTGTGAGGCGACTCCCCGACAACTTCTTGGTGTCAAACCTCACGGACGTGCTCGCTAAACGGTAGGTACATCGGGAGGAAGCGGTGTCAGCTTCTTCTGCTGCTACAGTACCGTACTATAGCTGTCTGAGTCGTCATAGTTGTTGTTG
>NW_004797504.1:922096-923910 GCF_000002075.1 Aplysia californica
CCCACACACACACATTCACTTATAACGAAGACACCCCAAAGCTGGCGCTATTGAAGGGACAAAACCACTGCAATCTTTGCTATCACAAAAAAGTGCTGAAATATTTCATGGTTACGTCCCTTGGTCTGGTATCATGGCAGGTAAAAAGAAAAACTAGCTCGGGCCCGATTACACCAGACACTCCTATTTTAGAAACAGGTGCTAAAATCCTGATGAAACTGGGAGTTTTGACAGTCATCTAATTTGGATATCTTGTGCTGAAGACATTTTCACCACTTGGGAGTCAACTGTGCGGCTGAACTTTATCGGTACCGGTACCCCGAAGTGACTGCTGACTCGTGGGAGAAAGAAAATAGAATAAGAATATAAATAATAGTAATGATGATGATGATGATGATGATGATGATGATGATGATGATGATGATGATGATGATGATACTGATGATAACATTTATAATAAAGATCACTTCTATAGTGCCCACTATCTGGGGTTCCAGGTGCTTCACAATAAAAAATATAAATAGAACTTTAAAAACTCGACAGCTGACACAATGGCACGTTTAATACATACTGGCCAAATCAACGTAAATCACCTCTTTCAAATATATTTAGCTGTTTATTTTACACCTTAGCTTTTTTGTCTTATTTTATAGTCATTTTGTTTTGTGTTGGAGTTCCATATTATAATAATTTTTAATATGCTATTAGGTCTAAATCTTGTCATATCTTGTCCTCTCATGGCATGGTATGGCGGGGTGTTTTAAGGCGCCATAGACGCAGCAATAGACAGGTTTCTCTCGTTCTGACGATTTTTATGCAATCTCGTCTCACCATATTTTTGCTGTCTTTAACTAAATTCTTACTAAATATTTTTACCTATTTCAACCATTCCGACTTTTTTTAATATAACCATGCAGTGCTGTGAACTAACGTGAAAGCAACCAGCTTGAGTCAAGAGCGCTCATTTAACCGTATGCAGTTGGGAGCGCCGTAAAACTCTAACAAACTGACACTGAAACATACCGTCTCACCCACGCATCACGGCTTAACTGTAAATCATTAAAATATTGTTATCTTAACTTGGCTCTTTACAATGACCAGCGTCTGTGGCGTTGTGGTTAGACACTTCGCCTTTGCATGCATGAGAGACCAGTTCGATTCCCGGGTGGGGAGAATTGTTATCGAGTACCGCAGTCTTTCTTCTGTAAAGGTGTGTCCCTAGCCTGAGCCTACACACTTACTTATCTCTGTGGGCCCAGATGTATCTCTTTCAACCCTGCTCGGACCTCACCTGACAGGCAGAGCAAAAAGCCTGCCTCTTAAATTATCTAAATTGTGTCAATACTCGACTTATCCCTTCCCTTTGATTCGTTACGTGTCGAGATGTGTTGCAGTTTTCAGCGAAAAACCAGGTGGGTGCCTTCTGTCGTTGATGTAATTCTCTTGCAGGGCCACTTTATTTAAAACCATCTGCCAAGTTTTGCGTGGCCCGCCCCTCCCCTTGTATCCTCCCTAATTGTGTCGATTGGGGCGATAAAAACACCTGCATTAAAAAATAAATCCTCTTTACAGTGACGTCACAGACAAGCACCGTGAGCAGCTCTCTGGTATGCTGGACCAATGTCAAGGTCGACTGCAGGAGGTCACAGACCGACTGGACACTCTGGATCGCCACGAGAAAGCGGTCAAGGCCGCGAAGGAGAGAATCCGAGACATGGCCATTGCTTACATAGCTCAGGTGAGAGAGTTGAGACCAAGGAGATCTGTTAAAGTGTGTGTGTATATAATATATATTATATATATATATATTTGTG
>NW_004797504.1:925313-940313 GCF_000002075.1 Aplysia californica
GAGAGAGAGAGAGAGAGAGAGAGAGAAAGAGAGAGACGGATAAAGGAAGAGTATTCGAAGATGGAGGGAAAAAGAGAGGATGAGATTAGGGCAGTATGAAAGAGAGAGGGAGAGAAAGAAGAGGAGTCCTCGCTTTGCTTGCTGTGCTTTCGATCTTTCTGTTCCTGCTTTGTTGACATCATACCAAAACAGTTTGTGGGGCGGAGAAGGGGAGGGAACGGCGTATGTGGTGTAGCGGTTTAGCGCGTTGCTTTCACACGCAGGAGATTTGAGTTCGATTCACGAGTTGGATAATTTTTATTGACCATTCCTGTCTTTCTACTATGATGTTGTATCTCTGTCAGCCCGGGTTGGCACTGACAGGCATTCTAAATTGTGTGTAAAAATACCTACATTTAGAAAAAATATTGCTACTCAAAGAGATGAGGGAAATACTACATGACAGTTGAACCAAATAATATAGAACATAATGCGAATAAACGAACGAGTATCCGTTTTCCTCATCACAAAATATGCTCAACGGATTGTGCCAGCAGACAGCCGTAATTAGGCGCAGGGAGAAAACGCGTCGCTACTTAAGCTTGGAATTACAAAGTTATATCTGCTCAGTACCTAGTTTTTAGAAATATAACTTTAAATTTTTTTGAGTTTCACAACACATCAATATTTTGAATGTAATTCATTGAATATCTTGATAACGACTACGGATAATCGTACGATTTTGATAGAGCAGATAGAACATTTGGTTTCTGACCTCATGGTCTTAGTAACTCAAAACGGCCAAAAATGTCAGATAGCACTATATAATTCTAAGACATCCCCGTGTTGCCACGCCCGTGACTTCCCTCCGCTCTGAGGCTCCTTAAGCATGATTCCCTCAGCGGGCAGGTGAATGCGATCACCGTGATGGAACATGTCCCCTTTGCTCAATTAGCCTCGGAGCACGCGCACTGTTCCGTCTCTGCCTCATTTGTAGCCGCCAGCCTCCCAGGAATACTCATTTTCCGAGGGCTTGTCGAGTTTTGGCGGTTCATGCTGATTGGGCAGTGTGGACGTCATTCACCCAGTAATGGCTTGTGGGTGTGATGTTGTTGTTGTTGTTGTTGTTGTTGTTTTGTTTTTGTTTTTGCTTACTGTAGTGTGATATCTGACATACCGGTGGAGATCTGCGCAGGGCAAGTGTTGATAGGGGTGTGTGAAACGCGTGCACATTTACTCTACGAAGGGTTGAAATGGTCATGACCTTGAATGAGAGTTTGGAAGTCTTAACACAAATGGGGATGGCAATGTCTGTATACAACAGGAGATATAGGAAGATGGAAATGGCGGCGGGGGGGGGGGGTCTTATAATTAATCAGCAAGATACTAGAGTATAGTGAGAGAAGAGGGATAAATGCCTACACGAGCGTTAAGTGAGCAGAGGTTGTATTGGAAGTATTGAAACCCTCCTCCCAATACCCCCCCCCCCCCCCGCCACCATTTCACATTGTCTTGCCGAAGACGAACTTGTAAGATTGTGATCTTAGCTGACACCTCCATGCACAAGTCATTTGAATTGTTTTGGAGACTCCCTAGAATGCTTTCTATCTCTTACGAATTTCGAACAAGGGTCTTTTACCGTCGGTGGCCTAGTGGTTAGACTACCGGACTCGTAATCGTGAGGTTGCGGGTCTGGGGGTTCGAGCCGCGGGCCCGACGTTGTGTCCTTTGGAAAGGCACTTTACACGAATTTTCCTCACTTCACCTGGCAATGGACAGCGAAATAACCTGTCCGTATGTTAGTGTTTTAGCGCCTATAAATGGCTGCTTGCACTATATGCTTCCCAGGAAGTTGAGGTTGTTTCAGAATGCTCTCAGGTCTGCTGGGGTAATAGTATAGATTGTGAAGCGCATAGAGCTTGCTGTTGAGCTGAGATTTGCGCTATACAAATGCTACCTATTGTCTATTATTACCGTATTGTTTACCTCGACTCAAACCGCAAAGTGGAACGAACCGCTAACAACAGAAAGGCGTGCCTTATATGTAATTGTGACTTTGAAAAGTGGGGGGGAAAAAACTCATTGCAGTTCCAACTTCATAGAAATTGTCACAGCGTTTTTCAAGACCAAGGGAAAAATATCTCTCTTACAACTTACAATTGAAGTTAAGAAAAATTGTATTTCTCCAATAAACGTAATTTCATTGATTCCTAAATGAAACACTGTCCCATCGAAGTGATTACTGGCTGAGAGGTCTTATCTGGAACAATTTTACAACATTTAAGGATACAAAGTCGAAGGCAAAATTTAGAATTCGTTTTAAAATATACTTCTTGAAAAGTAATCTTGATAGCCATTCCTTTCTTAATCACTATACTTTTATGTTCATAATGTGATGTGTATAATATTATAGTCTTTGATTGTGCTGTGTTGGTAAGAATGTCTGCGTATGTGTTAGTGTTCGTGTAAAGAGTGTATGTATACAAATCCCCAAAAGCTGCATTGAACGGGAGTGGGCGCTATTAAGAAATATTATTATCATTATTTTTCTTCTTGTTCTTCTTCTTCTTTTTTATTATCATTATCATTATTATTTTTATTATTATTATTATTATTATTATTATTATTATTATTATTATTATTGTTGTTGTTACAACACTCTACAGAATTCATCATAATGAAAATAATAAACGTGGGGTTTGCTCCTTCGTTCCTATCAAACACATAACGTCGTTATCTCTCCTGCTTCTTTTCTTTGTATGTTATTCTCTAGTCATTAATTAAAATTTAATCTTCGGCGCTTACATGACCACACCTACATGACCTAATCGCCTTGCAAGTGTCCTAAAACTTTTACCTAAATAAAAAGTAATAGACGTTACCTTCACCCCCTCCCCCCTCCCTTTGGTCATCCCCAGGTGCGATCCCGGGAACGGGAACTGATGCAGGAGTTGGACGGTCTGTGTGGCGGTGACGTCAGCAAGCTGAGCCAGGAGAAGAACAGTCTACATGAGTACAAGGCGGACCTGGACAGTTGTTGCAAGCTTACAGACGTCATGCTTAAGTAAGTTGTCGAGGGCAATGTTTTAGGTGTTTTATGTGTTGTTGCTGTAGTTATTTTGTCGTTGTTTTGTTTGGTAGGAGGTTGTGGTAGTGTTGTCGCTGTAGCTGTTTTGTTTTTGTTTTGTTTTGTTGGTTTTTTGTGTTGTTTTATCGGTGAGTTAAGTAATCTAACCGATGTCACTCTGAAAATGTTTGTAGCTGTACAATTCGTCTGCAAAGAAACATCTCTTCAATCGAGCTAGTATGCCATGAAGTGAAATTTTGATAAATGTCGTGTTTTCGTGATCTACTGTTTCTTACATGGCATTTTCTTTTCTTCGCGGCTCGTTTCGTGTGGTTCGAAAGTATCAATGGAAAATTTTGCTTCCTTACTTTTCCTTAGTAATTTGTCTATTCCTGCCATTTTGTATGAATTTGAATAACAGTTACAGCGCCGAGTATATATTTTCTAGCCTAAGAAATAACCCGAACAATTTGAAAACTCTGTCTTCAGGGAACAAGGCGTGGATATTCTACTAGTAAAGAAAGACATTCAGTCAAAGATGACGACCCTGTTAGAACCCGTGAAACCCGATCACGTGGTGGCAGTTGACCTCTCCGAGTTGACTTTTGTCCCTGGTGACGTCACTCTGGGAGAGCTCAACTTTGGGGGAGACAACGTCCAAGCCTCGGAGAACGGCGAGCCGGCGACGAGCAGCAGTGGCGTGGACAGTGACTCCGGAAGCTACGCTACGCCGCCCTCTTCCTTGTCCTCAGGGGTGACCAACAATTCGCCGGATGTCCTGCGTGGCCGTGGCGGGATAGCCAGAGAGAACCACGCTAACACCACAACGATGTCTGACGTGACGACCACACCCCGCGTGGCACACACAGACTCTCAGACGGACAGGAAGACACTTGTGTCACGTGATACGAGTACGGTGTCCGTAGAGACGAGAGACAGGGGAATGGTGGCGACAGCGGCGCAGAGCGTCAAAGCCCGGGGGACCATGACGGAGAGGAGTGACGTCAGATCTCTCACATGTCAAACGGACACGTCGTCCACGACTTCTTCATCTTCGCAGCTAGGAAGCAATCAGAGCCTGGACCAACAACCGACAACACCTGTCCGAACTGAACCAATGCCTGCCCCAGATCTGCTGCCGTCTTCACCCTATCTCTACTCCCCTGGGAGGAAGATCTTCAGTCGCCGCATCCAAACAGACATCTCTGCTCTAGACACGGGCACTGAGGAAAATACGCTGACTGACGCAGAACTGACCAAACTCCTAGCCAGAACGAAAAGGGCGGATATGCAGGACACGGCCCCACTAGACTCACCCAGCAGGACACGGAGGTTCGACACGGGCTCCAGTGACCTTGAAGCAAGAAGAACTCGCCGGCGTGCAGCGGCAGCAGTAGCAGCTGCAGAAGTGGAAACTCCCCAGAGAGTGCGAGGAGTAGAAGCCGGGACGATGACAGACCAGGACGTGAGGGTTGTCCCCGAGACAAGAGACCAGCAGACGTCGCCGGAACCAACCAGTGAGGAGGGCGGTGCCGAGAGGAGAAGACGAACGCCTAAGATGGAGGAGAAATACACAGAGACGGAGCGCCTAGAGAAATCCGACCAGGAGACGTGCACCGTCAACGTGTACAAGGAGAGCCGAGCTGTGCTCACTGACCAGGTGTCCACCTGTGACCGCGCGACGGACAGCGTGAGCACATCCACCCAGCACCGCGCGGTCGGGACCATCCAAGTGCGGCGTGAGAACTTTGCTGTCCAGGTCAATCCCAAAGTGAACGCGGCTACGACCAACACACCCATCACAATGCAGTGCGATCAGGAATGCCAGGCTAGCGACTTCCTAGAGAACAGCGCAACAGTTGTGTCGTCCTCCAGCCAGCCTACACGTGAGACTAGCGGCAACAGCGAAGAGAAGAGAGGAGGGGGCAGTGGCGTACAATCTCTCGCTGGTGGTGCTTCTGGCAGTTTAGTCACAAGAGACACCGCCAGCGACCCCATCATTTTCCCACGCCCCTGTAAGGCGACCGAGACTACCAAGATCAGGACTTCGACGGCAGCTACCGAAACCACCGGCGTGAAGAAAGTGGACAGAGACACAGCCACACAGCCGACCAAGACCGTGAACCAGTGGACGGAGACTGTCAACCCACAGATGGTGAGCACAGGCATCACCCCACCCCGCCCCGCCACTCTGGAGACAGGGGTGGGCACGACACCGGTCCTGACCAACGACGAGGCGACAGGCACGGACGTGAAGTCTTACCGCGACTCCCACACGGAGATGGTGCTGCTGGTCTGTGACAACGAGACGCTGACAGACGCTCCGCTACACGCCGACGCCCAGACCAGCATGGAGGTGATCACAGACACCGCCGCTTGCGGGACAGACAGCGTAGACAACACTGACGAAGGTTCCATGACCGATTTCCAGGGCAACAGACGTCATGGTGGTAGAGTCGACGACGCAGCGACTGGAACCTCAACCCCCAGCAGTCAGTCCCCCTCACCCCAGCCCGGGCAAGCCTGTTCCAAATGCGGGCACTGTGTACCATATCCTGGGTCTTCTACACTTTCCACGGGTGACGGCGCCGTCGATAAAGATCACGGCGGTTTGTCCAGACAGGCTGGTGGAGTGGGCAACGCTGAAGGAGTTAACTCCCCTTCCGCTAGCGGTGGCGACAGCGCGATACGCAAGACACAGGACGTAGGCACGATGGCGATGTCGTGTTCCTCGTACCGGCCGACACTGCAGGTAAGACACCTGTCTGTGTCCCGCGCTCACATGTAGACGTCGCTGCCCTTTGAGCGCCTCGGAGACCTCTGCCGCTCTCCTGGAACGCATGGGAAAAAAACTTTGGTTCGATATTTCTGTGTGAGAGTCGAACCAAAAGCTGTGGCAGATGAAATTGTTGTACATTTTGTAAAAAGCTTTTACCCTTTGCTAGTCCACTTAACCCTCGTCTGAGAAACTGTGCTTTTCGTCGTCTAACTGTGATGCTAACTGCTAACCCACTGTAGTAATTCTAACGTGTGCCATTCTGTGCCAGGCTTGCTTCATCCTCGGAATAAAATAACGTGAGCGTATTGAAAAAAAATCGCTCTATAAAGCTAAAGAGCAGAAACAGTGTGTCAATGTGCGTGCCATGAAAAAAAATCGGGAACAGCATGTGCTTCTATGAGCAGTTTCGTCTGAGAGAATTTGGATATAGTTTGAGTCCATTAGCAGTAACACTAGATCCAAAACGTCATGATCGCGTGCTGAATACATCGGAAGAGTGCTGGAAATCGCTTAGACTTGTGGACATAGTTTGACTTCAAAAGCAGTAACAATAGGACAGAAACATTAGGCACTCGTGCTGAGAGCATCGGAAGAGTGCTGGAAATGGCTTAGGCTTGTCATTTGTAAAACGTGAGGAGTATATTATGTATTGCCGTCAGCTTTGTGCTTCTCGACCTTTGCTTTAGTACGCTTGAGAAACTTCACAACCCCCTGGATAGCTCTTCCCTGTTCCCTGCCTCATACTGGAAGTGAGACCTCACGTTATCCAAACCCCAATGTCTGTAAGCTCCGGAAGTCGAAGAGGAAATCCGGGGAGCAGTCCCACACAGCAAAAACCGCGCCTCTGATGGTCAGTTACTGTCTTGTTGTTATGTCTTGGCAATAATTTTACGGCCCTCGCAACTGCATCAGGTCATATGAGCGCGCGAGACACAAGTTGTTTGTTTTCACATTAGAACATAGCACAGTTTGGTTTTACTTTGCAACTCAGAATGACTTATCTATTTTTAAATTGTTCAAATTCAGTTTTGAAAACAGCAATGTACACTTTTTAAATAACAATATATTATAAATTTTGGAGTACAGACGTCTTTATGAAATCGAGAACTCTGTTTTTACTGAGGCCGATATGGGAACAGGTTAATCTTTGTCTGCTATATATGCACGTATTTTTATTGCTTAAATTGGATCCTGTTATTAGTGTGTTGGGGAACGCAGTATCTTCGTGATTACATGAACAATATGTAATGTCGTAGGAGAAAGTTCACTTTTTAAAATATACGTCAGACATCTGTTACTTATCAAACTGTCCTTGTCATTGCCCCTGTTCATTCTTTATTACCTGTCCAAAAAATATAACTTTTAAATTGTAATTCATTTAGACTTCTAGCATAGCAGTTTGCACGTATCAAATGAGATGCTTTGTTTTATAATAATATACAACTTTGTGGTTCGAATAGGTATTAATATAAATAAATTCATGTAGAATAGAACATGACTGAGAATAGCACAAACGTTTGAAATTTTTTTCTGCTGTTATTGTTGTTAAGCTTCTGCTATATATATATTATATAGCCACTAGGTGGTTGGTTAGTAGATGCATGGATGTCATAGATAACCCATTTCTCCACTCGTCATCATCATAAAGTGCCAGATCTGAAATTCATTTCCCAGTTATCCATCTGTTCAGGTTTTTCCATAACATACGTTTCTCTGTGTCTACCCCTTCCTCTTTTGCTTTCTAATTTCTCAGTGAGAGCAAGATATTCGAAACCGTTATGTCGAATCCTGTGTCCTGGAAAGTACACTTGTCGTTTCTTAATTGTTCTTATCAGTGAGCGGGCCACATGGGCTTCTCTCAGTTCTTCCTTGTTTGATTATTCCTTTCTCCACTACTTTTCAACGGTCAGTTTTAACTGTGGTTGGATGACGACTATCTGGAAAGTGCACAGTGTTTTTTCTCATCAATATATCGCTATGCCTTGTCAGTCATACATTAGTACGATATTTATCAATGTATGTCTCTATGGATACTTCATACACTGCTGACGCCATGTTTTACCTATGTAGGTTTTATTTTTAGTAGAGTTTTACTGCACTCGCAACACAAATATATAGTCCCATAAGTGCCGAAGATAAGAGGTATTACCAGAGAGTAACATACAAAGAAAAGAAGGAGCATAGAACGATAAGAAGATCAGAACGATAGATGTTTGATAGGAAAAAAGCAGCTGACTACAGCTGAGCACCCGCCAACCACCCATTATTTTACTTGTTGTCTCCAGGACACAGGTGTGCAGACGCCTCAGCCACGTCTGCTGGACAAAGGCTCCGTCACTTCCGGGGACTGGGAGGAGGACATGACGTGTCTACGGCCGCTGGCCAGGGAGCATCAGGTGAGGTTCTTCTGGCTGTGGTCTGGTTTACAATTCGTTGTAGAAATGTCTTCATTGGACATCATCAGTGCAATTATCCTGTTCATAGTCACCTTCGTCGTCATCATCAATGTCATCAGCAGTACATTCCTTTTTCTTTTATTATAACATTGTTTTTAGTGTAAGTGTTTTACGCCCCCATCAACACAATTTAGAACGGGCTTCAGATCCTGCGTGGCAGGCCAGTTCAGGCTGAGACGGATACAACAGCAGAAAAACCAAGGTACTAGATAACAAAAATGTTTTATCCACTCTGGAATCGAACTTGGGTCTCTTGCATGCGAAATCGAAAGGGTCTAATCGCTAAACCACAGAAGCCGGCAAGTTTTATGAGAGGAAAGAATGTTTTACAATAATACTGTGTTTTGTTTCCTCCTCTTTCCAGGACGCGGCCACCAGCACGGAGTCCCTGCCTTACATCGGCCTGCTCAGTGAGATAGACGTCGACGAACTGATCGTGGTCCCGGAAGCAGCGTTTGAGCTCGTCTCCGACTCCGACTCGGACAATGACGTCATCATGGTGGACACCCAGACCTCCACAGACTTTGTCCAGTGCGTAGAAGAGGGGACTCAGACCCGAGAGCTAGCCACGTCATCGGTGTCTGGGATGACGTCATCCATGGTGACCTCTCAGGACTCGACGTTTAGCGGGCTGGCAATGAATGGATCTACCAGTTCATCTCAGAGTCGAGACAAGAGGTGTGTAGGAGAGATCATCAAGTCTATGGTGGAGGTGGACGGAGGGGGAGGAGTAGGTGGGGGAAGCGGCGTGTTTAGAGACGAGTGGGAGAAACATTTGGTGAGCATCGGTGTAAATACAGAAAACGCCCTCACATTAGAGAAAGAAACTTGCACACCGATGAGGCATCTCTTCTCCAAAGGAACCATGACCTTTTACGTGTCCAAAATGGATAAATCTACCAGCACCTTGGGCCAAGCAAGTACGCTGAAACCTGGAATGTTACCCAGCATCAAGTCAAGGTCAGCTGACAAGGTAACCATGACGTCGCAGACGGACAGAAAAGATGTGGCTATTGAGACGGACAGCACTAGGCTGGACGGCCGGATCACAGCCTGCATCTCCAAGCTGAGAAATGTGTCCGAACGACTCAACAGCCCGACCCGCCGGAAAACGTCTGATGGAGACGTATTTTTCTCTTCTCACCCGGCAGCCGGCCAGACTCCTAAGTCGGACTTATTGAGTCCAAACGATGTCCCTCAACGGGCGCAGCCTAAACCACCAGGAAGTCCTGAAGCTGGTCGTCAACTACAGGTCCGGAATCTGCTAGAGCAGGCCGACATCAAACTGAGACAGAAGGACACGCCCACCATCAGAAAACCTCAGCCAATCACAACCCTGAAAGGCAGACGGCCCTCCCAGCCGACCACCAAGGTCACAAGCAGCGTGGACGGCGGTAAATCAGGGGAAGACAACCAGGGAGACAACAGCTGTGATGGCACTCAGAGTCTGCCGCGGAAACTGAAGGCCGAGCCTCGTTCTGGAGTTGTCCGGATGGGGAGCCAGCCTTTGGCTCCAAGTAGGCTTCCTCTGCTGCGATACAACTCCGCCCCAGGTCGCATAGCAACGGTACCAACACAAACGCTGCTCAACAAAGCGGCAGAAAGTGCGGGTCAGATCGCCGGTAGTCGCAGCCCTCGAGTCTCCCCGAGTAAAATCCCCATCACCAAGAAGAAGAGCCCTCCAGATTACGTTGTCCCCGCCCACGCTGTCCGGAAGGATAGCCATCCGGACGAGAAGCCACCGCTGAGACGGCCCCTCCCCAGCATTACGGAGACTCGAACTTCTTCCTCCTGCTCGGACGCCTCTTCTTCCTCCTTCGCCTCAGCCTCCTCCGCGACCGCGGGCGCCGCCGCTACCTCACGTCCTTCCTCGGGCACCCAGGACGTCCCAACTACCTCCTCCCCCTCCTCCTCTCAGACCAGCTCTGGTGTCTTTGCTCCTCCCTCTCCTGCCATGATGCCCAAACCTCTGCTGGGGCCCGACCTTCTGATCACAGTTCCAGCAGCAAGATCTGATGGCACCCCCAGCCCTGCCACAAGCATGCCCCCAAGCCCCCGACCCCGGTCTTCGTGTACCTCCATATCTCACACCACATCCTCCTCCTCCTTAGACAAAGACAAAAGTTCAAACACAACAACCCCCAGGGGTTCCACAGACACAATAAACAGCACGAAAGGAGGGGAGGAAAAAGAGAAATCGGAAAAACCTAAGAAAAGTGGAGGTTTAGGCTTCATGCAACGTTTGTTGTCTAAAAAGAAGAAGAGTTCTGACACGAAGAAAGAGAAGCCGCCGGCCTGTAAACCCACCTTGCCCCCAGCCGAAGCTGCTGCTGCCCTGTCCACCGCCACCTTACCGCCCCCGAGCGCACCCGAAACACCACAACAACACTGGCCTCAGCTACAACTTCCCCCGCACCATTACCCCCCAATGCCTGAACCTAAATCCCCCTCTCCTCCCCGAAAGCCCCGCCCTTTCGTCATTGTGAGACAGCGAGTGGTCTCCATTCAGCAGGACAATGTAGAGCACGTGGAGGAGAAGAGAAGGGGCAGCACTGTGGAAATTCCCGGAGCTCGCCCTGTGAAAGTGGGCGGGTCTAGCGTGGACGCCCCTCCGAAAGCCGCCGGCGCAACAGGGGACCAGAAGAAAGCAGAAGTCGTGAAAAAACGAGAGGCAGCCACGTCGAAGAAAGACGGAGCGTCAGGCGAAAAAGAAAAGTCGAAGAAAAAAGAAGTAAGGGTCAAGTCGAAGAAAGATGACGTGTCTGACAAAGGGAAGAAACAGAAGTAATAATAATTTGTTGTGTACGCAGATCGGCAAGGATACAACACCTCTCAATCATATAATAATATACATTGAAGGTTGACAACCCCCCAAAAGGAAAGCTTTCGTTAGTCAAAGGTACCGTGAGAAGATAACGACAAACAAAAAAGCCCCCCCCCCTCCACCTCCCGCATCCACAAATAAAGTCAATTGAGGTAGATCATGTAAACAGAGCTGGATGGTGTTAAAGATGTTCTTCAAAAGAATAGATAATCTACAACAGAAGCCGCCCACCTACCCTTTGACAGAAAATAATTATTGCACTTGCCCTTGGATTCTCCCGATACGAAAAAGGACAAGCTAATAGAAAAGTACGTAACAGAAGGTGGCCAGTTTACGGCAGGGACCAAATCAAATTCCCCCAAAGAAAAAAAGAAAATAGAGAAAGAGTACTGGAAGGTTTGTGTTTGTTAGACTTAGAGCGAACGACTCGAATGAATCTGCGTGCGTTGAAAATAAGGACTGAAATAATGATATTACGGTTTTTTATTCGCTTGCTTTACAAAAAAAATACATCTTCCACAATGAATAATGTTAATTAACATGATGATGGAACGCAATTATTTGGTTCAAGATGAACGCTGAGTATGGCATACTTGTTGAACATGAATATATCAGAACTTTAATCCAATTTTACATATATATTTTCTTATGTAAGCATATAAAAACAGGAACTCTCTTTCTTCCTTCAGTTGGTCCAAACACATTATACAAAAATAATCTTAATCTTAAATCACGTCTTGATCCATTCTTCTTCAAAAGTCAGGCTCCCTTCGTTTTGTTTCGTGTAAATATTTGGAAGTTTCTCGTCAACTTCCTCATACACATGTCACCCTCATGAGCTTTCATCAAATCTTTTTTAATCCTTGACACGTATCCATTCACATTAACATAACAGTCATACACACAGTGTAACGTTCCGAATTTCAGTGTGACGAGTATTTGGTGTGTTAAATAAACATATTATATAATAAACAAATGAGGTACGTAGGCGTGTATTAAAATAATCCTAGATCGTGCACTGTTGCGTATTTCTGATTCACTATGGAGCGCATTGTTTGACTAAAATTTAGCCAAATTAAGGACTAGGGTGGAAGATGCCGCGTGCACTCGACTATGGCGATACTGTTGTTTTTTCCATTCATTTGGACGTAAAGGCAAGGCTCATAGTGCTGACAGAGAAGTTTTTATAAAGAGAGCAGAGAGCGGGCGGACATGACAGTGTGTGATCTAGGGATATATTATAATGTCAATGGTATGGAAATAATGGTATTTGAGAATTGTCTATTACAGTGTCGTAGTTCCTCATCATTTGACAACGAACTGAAAGCATGGTTTGTGAAATGAAACGTGTAGGCCAAAGTCTGTATTATTCAACTGTGATAACGTGTAGATGTAGATTTATATATTATTATTATATTATTATCAGTATATACTTGAATGTATTTATTTATTACACCCTCGTTGTATTTTTGCAAACTATATTTATATATACGTGTATGTATTATTACTCTTTTTTACAACCCTTTTTCGAGCTTTATTTTTAGTTAGCTGAAGATGCCACTTTCATTGTACAATTATTTTCTCTTTGTTGAAGAATGACATTAAACATACAGTTGTATGTTTGGACACGTTGCACATTTGAATGTGAACTTTTATTGTTTGTTTGTTCTGTGCTTGTACAAAAATATGAAGGGGTCAGGGGCTTTCATCTCCGATGTGACTGGAGGGGACTCTCAGATTAAGTAATAAATTTACAACTGGCCGTATTGTCGTGTTTTTAAAATTAATCTCGACCTTATTATATCATTCTCCCCTTCAGAACAAAAGACTTCTTTTAATTTTTAGACAAATCCCACCCCGCCAGTATTACATATCTCTCTCTGTCTCTCGCTCTCCTTCTCTCTCTCTCTCTCTCTCTCACTCTGTCTCTCTCTCTTTCTCTCTCTCTCTCTCTCTCTCTCTCTCTCTCTCTCTCGCACGCACACACACACACACACACACACACACACACACACACACACACACACACACAGGGGGGCTCTCGTGGCCTAGAGGTTAAGGTGTTGGCCTCTCATTCAAAGGTCCCGGGTTCGATTCCGGGTAGCGACCAAAAAATTTTCTTCTCTAAAATTGTCTCCTTTCACATCCTTTCCTGATCTCTAACAATGTTCTGTTGTCTGCTTTCATTTCCACTTTCTGCCCCCACCCCCTCACCTCCTTTGCCCCCTCCTCTGGGCTCCTGACTCTTTCTGCAGCCTTTCTACTGCTACTCCTTGGCTCCTCCTAACTGCTGTTTTTCTGCCATACCCCTGATCTTCTGGTAGGAAAGATCTACACCTAGCCTTCAAAATTTCCTACCAACGAAAAAGTATTAGGTGTGTCCCGCACGCTCATATGACCTTATGCAGTTGCGAGCGCCGTAAAACCCTATACTAAACAAACAAACAAACAAACACACACACACACACACACACACACACACACACACATACACCACACTCTCTCTCTCTCCCTTCCCCTTTCTCTTTCGCTTTCTCCTTCTTTCCCTTCCTCCCTCTCTCTCTCTCTCTCTCTCTCTCTCTCTCTCTCTCTCTCTCTCTCTCTCTCTCTCTCTCTCTCTCTCTCCCTTTCTCTCTCTCTTTCTCTCTCTCTCACACATACACACTCTCTCTCTGTCTCTCTGTCTCTCTCTCTCGCTCTCGCTCTCCCTCTTCCTTTCTCTTTCCCTTCCTCTCTCTCTCTCTCTCTCTTCTCTCTCTCTCTCTCTCTCTCTCTCTCTCTCTCTCTCTCTCTCTCTCTCTCTCTCTCTCTCCCCTGTTTCATAGATATCAAGCATCAGATGTTGACCTATTCGCCCGCCTCTTTGCCACACCAGATTCTGACCCAGAAAAAAAATGGGTTTCGTTTCCCAAAATCGGATCGAACGAAGTGAAACTGGTCTTGATAAACAAAACGAGGGCAAGTGGGCATCGACGCTAAATACATCGTACCAACAGAACTAACATCGGAGAAATGGGCAGCGTCACTAACGCACTGAGTTTGTGGCGCACTCCACAGAACTAGGACCAGGATTAGATGGTGGCCGACAATGTCAAATTCTTCTTCTTTTACTTTTTAAAGAAAACGTAGGGGATTTCTGCGCCTGCCATCGGCATAATGAGATAATTTAGGATGTGGGCTTCCAACCTGCCTGGCATGGCAAACCCGGCTGAAAGGGATACAACCTCCCAGCAGAAAAACAGAGAGAGAGAGAGAGAGAGAGAGAGAGAGAGAGAGAGAGAGAGCGACAGAGAGAGAGCGACAGAGAGAGAGCGACAGAGAGAGAGAAGGGGGGAGAGATGGGGCGGCAGCAGGATCTGCCGTTGAGAAGAGTTCAAGATTCTAAATTTCCTGGAGAAACTGTTCAGCCTACCCTTGTTTGTACTTATTTCGCCCAATGTGACATCGGTTACTTCTCGAAAAGCTCCTTGAACAGTCTGCCATGCTCCTACTTCTGTGGCGTTCCTTCTCGTTCCTCCTTGAGAGCACTTTTAAAGCCTGGACTACTGTTACTTTTGCTGGGCTATAGCTCCAATCAGTCTCTCGAGACTCTGGGATAATTACTTGTTCCGTTTTCTTTTTTGTTTTCCCAATTAGTCTTTAAAAAATCGAAAGAGGAATAACTCCCAAGAGATGGAATCCTACTTGTCGTCTTTAAGCTAAATTTTAATACATCTTTTGTGTTTTCGTTTTGTTTGGGTTTTTTAAAGCTCTTTGGGTAGGCGATTAGGCGACTTATAGGTCCCACTGGTGATATCAATAATGAAAGTGCTGGCTTGAGATCCCTATGAATCTTCAAAATACAGAAACTTCAAAACACAACATTCGGAAAGTACCTTTTATTTTTTTATTTTTT
>NW_004797504.1:945313-959505 GCF_000002075.1 Aplysia californica
GCTACGACTGTCTTGTGTTGTTTCTGCTGGGCTTTATGAAGGTGTTTCCCATCCATTCTTAGTCCTATTTTTACTGTATATATCCTTTAGACCTGTTCTTTCCCACAGCTCTTCATTTCTTATTCAATAAAAGTAGGGAAACATTAATTTTAGAAGAAAACGAGTGGAAAATGTGGATCTAGAGTTTCGAGAAAAGTTCATGGAAACCTGGTGCAGTTAAGAGGATAAAAGTAGGGTTGAAAGTTTGGAGGATGAATGGTTTGAGAAAAAGAATAGAGGAAAAGGGTGATTTTCATTTACTGGGGTAAAGATATGAAAATAAATTGATAAACAGATAACTAGATAGATAAATGAGACAAATTAATGAGTACCGAAGAAATAAATACATAAATAGTGTAGATAGACGAAAAATACAAGAAATGAGAAATAAAGAATAAACTATGGATGAACAATTCATAATTAATAGATAATAGATCAAGTAAAGAAAAAGTAAGAAAATACTTTGATAAACATCATATGTATTAATTGTATTTATTAGAAATTTAGCTGTTCACATACATATCCGTTCATTCATCGATGTGAGCATTTAGAATATTAAATAAATAAATAAATAAATAAATTGAAGAATTAATTAATAAATGAATGATTGAATGAATGAAGGAATGAATGAACGAATGCATGACTGTATGAATAAATAAGCAAAAATCCTTACAAAGCGTGTAACGGAGTCCAATACAGAACATTCATACATCACTTGTAGTAAGCCTACAATATACAGTGAGATACCACTTCCTAACCAGATCTGTCATTGGGGCGTGCGAGTAGCCGAGTATTTAACTTGTGCGAGTACTCGCTCGAACAGTTTTTTAAATACCCGACGACTCACTCGAATCCAAAACCTTCAGGTACTCGAGTATGAACACCAGTTTTTACTTTTTTTTCACCCAAAGGCGGCTCTTCGTAGAAACCAAGTTATTTGCAATGTTCATCGTTTTTGTTTGTTGCTGCTTTGGTTTTGTTTTTCTTTTCCTCCTTTTTTGTGTACTGTTTATATCATTTAAAATATTTTGACGTTTTTGTTTGTTGTTTTTATTATTTTATCGTTATCGATATTTCATATCCTTATTTAATATTATTGTTATTATTAATGAAAGGCTAAAATTTAGTTTAGGCATCAGCAAATAATAATATCGCTGTCAGCCTTTGCTCAAGATTCAAGTACTCGAGTACTCGAACGCTCACTCAAGTGTTCCATAATCACTCGGAATCGGACTCGAAATACTGAACTTGCACACCTCTACCTGTCACATCCGGAGCCACCTTACGTCATTGATTGCAGCTTGATGCACGCCATACGCTCCAGATTTTTGCCATCCCCGCCACATTGCTGAGACCTGTCAGAGAGATACGGCGACAGAACTCACCGGCACTGACAGCCACATACCTTAGCCGGTTCCTTGGCGTGTCGTGTTTGCCATCACAGAGGCAGTATGGGTGGGTGGCGGGTGTTCTGGTGTGGTGTGCTCCATCTTTCCTATCAAACTTCTATCGTCATTTTCTGGTTATTGTCACCTCTTTCTTTTCTTTATATGTTAATGTGTAGTAGCACTTCTAATTCTCGGCACTTGTATGACGTAATTGTGTTGCAACAGCCGTAAAACGTTTGCTGAAATTAAAATTAAAACTAAACAGAGACAGTCTGGGTTTCCAGGTTCTGTTCTGTCAGTGCCGAAATGTGAGTCTTAAAAACAAAAGAAACTTTGCAAGTCGATGGACATGGCGGATTTCCATCACTGGTTGAAATACAGAAACGCTACATAGTCCCCCCCCCCCTTCCGCCTTATCTCTCTCTCTCTCTCTCTCTCTCTCTCTCTCTCTCTCTCTCTCTCTCTCTCTCTCTCTCTCTCTCTCTCTCTCTCTCTTTGTCTGTCTGTCAGTCTGTCTCTCTCTCTTTCCATCACTGGTTGAACTACAGAAACGCTACATAGTCCCCCCCCCCTTCCGCCTTCTCTCTCTCTCTCTCTCTCTCTCTCTCTCTCTCTCTCTCTCTCTCTCTCTCTCTCTTTCTCTCTCTCTCTCTCTCTCTCTCTCTTTCTCTCTCCCCCTCTCTCTCTTGCATAAGTGGATATGCGCTATATAAATGCAATCCATTATTATCATTATTCTGTCTCTCTCTCCTGCTCTTTCTTTTTCTTTCTCCCCCTCTCTCTCTGTCTGTCTCTTCGTGTCTCTCCCTCTCTCGCTCTTCCCCCACTCTCTCCCTCCCTCCCTCAGATGTATGTATGTATGTATGTATCTATCTATCTATCTATCTACCTATCTATCTATCTATCTATCTATCTATCTACCTTACTTTAAACCCCCTCTCTGGAAAAGAAGTTTAACATGACATCTATCGCCGAAAGGACCGAGACAACTGAGAAAGTTTAATTTGTGCAAAATGCCTGTTCCAGGAACATAATGTCAGACTGAGCTCAAACCCCGGACCTGCAGTCTCATGATTACAAGTACGGTAGCCTAACCCCCAGACTACCGACACCACCCCCTCTCTAATGTCATAATATATAGTAGGACAGAAAGGCTTTCGACAGAATAAAACTACATTATTCTCTACGAAACATGGGTGGTTGGTGGATGTTCTGATATAGATTGCTCTTTCTTTCCTACCAAACATAGACTACCGTCCTTATCTCTTCACCTTTTCTCTTTATATGTCGCTCATCAGTAACACCTCTAATCTTCGGCTCTTGTATGACTAATTGTATTGCAAGGGCCGTGAAACGCTTGCTTAAACAAACAAAAAATCACGCTACTATACAAATAAATGTTGGTTTTTTCGTGCAGTATATTTCTCTGCGTGTGGCCTGGCCTGCCTACTTTCTCGCGGCGACCAGCAACTAACACCACAGGACCACGGAGTAAATCAGTTCCTTCCATTTATTTATTTTTTATTTATTTTTTATTTTTTTTTGTAGATCAGTTTCTTGGATTGTTCGTATAAATCAGTTCTTCCTATAGTTCTTACTATTTTTAGAGACCAAGCAATTGCTTCGATACTGACCGTCGCTCTTCTTAGATGGTAAGTCCTTGCGGAGGACCAGGGAACAGCGACTGTGTTAAGGGAATACCTTGTCTTGATCATGGTTTCATGTTTTAGTCGAGTTTTTGCAGCTTACAAATCAAGGTTGAACGATGAATGCAAATGACTGAATAAGCTTGGGAATTAGTGGCTTGTACTTGTACAAAGAAATTCTCCTTTCTTCTAGAAAATTTTTCTCGTGTCTGATTGCTCGTGATTGAAGACAGAGAGTGATCAGGTTCTGACTTCCGTGTTCCTCTGCCCAGATGCATTGACGAAGTTTCATGATTTGTTGCTGTTGTTATTGTTGTTGTTGTTGTTGTTGATGTTTTTGTTGTTGTTGTTGTTGTCTTCGTCGTCGTCCTTATCTTTAGCTTGGTATATCTCTGTCCCCGGTGTACAGGGCGGAGTGGGGGTGGGAGCAGGAGGAGAGAGACAAAGTGAGAGGGGGCGGGGCGTAAGTATTGTGTGGTTTTTTTCTTCTTTTTTTTTTTTTGGGTGTGGGTAAAAATCTTATTTTTTAAATTAGCCCCCAAAAAATGAAAAAGCAAAATCAACGTCATGGTGATTTGACAGATCTCTAAATATCGAAACACTAGACAAAAATAGACAAAATACAATCAAAGATCGTATAAAACGAATTCATTGTTCACTCAGCCAAAATAGTGTCTGCAGGAATCCGTGCATTGCTTCAAATGGCGTTGCAGTCTTTGTTTTGAAGCTCTCTTACGCTTCTCCAGAAGAATAGAAATAGCACAACTTGTTAGTTTCACTTTTATTGTTTTTTATACAAGTAGGGTAACTCTGTTTGCAAAGCGGAAGTTTTTTCGAAGAGGGCGCCACCGGATTTTGAAGACACTTTTTTAATTGACTGAAAGAGAGGAGTTAGTTAACTATCTTGTTAGGTACGATCTTTGATACAACCAAAGAGTCTACATAACAAAAGGTGCCACTTCTCTCTTTGAGCCAATTAAAAAAGTGTCCTCAAAATTCGGTGGCGCCCTCTTCGCAAAAGCGCACCTTTAGCGAAGAGAGTTATCCTACTTGAGTTTAAAAAATCAAAGTGAAACTAGCAAGATTTTGAATGAATTTCGGAGGAACGCTTTTTTTTAATGGTTACGCTGACAAAAAACCTCTTCCAGAGGAAAAGGTGATTGTTTTCTTCGTTTAATTTGACTTTAGAATGAAAGGCCAGAGGTCATTAAAATTTTAAAAAACTAAAACTCCGTACTGAACGAACCCGAACTGCTGACGAACAGCAGTCGATATGCGCACGCAAGGAGGTGCTATTCCTATTCTTCTTCTGGAAAAACGAAAGAGAGCTTCAAAACAGACTACAGCGCCATCTGAAGCAAAGAGCATACTTCCTGCGGACACTTTTTTGGCTGAGTGGCCCATCTTGTTATTTACTATCTTTGACACAACCAACCTGATCTACGTGTATTCGGTTCTGTAACCGATTACACCAGACGATGACATCAACGTCGATTCTTCCCCGGTTCTTCCAGTGTTTGAGCACCAGATAATTATTGCTAATATTTAGTGGTCACCTTGAGCTAGCTAGAGAGATACATACAGACACAATACCGGCTATTTAGCGATGAGTGATGTGCGATAAGGCAGAAATAATCGATGGATTGCGGTGTGCGTGGGTGAAGGCGGAGGGAGTGGGGGGAGCAAACTCCTTAAGCGGCACATTCGAGCAGCCGCCACTAGTATAAGTTATCATCTGTCTTCATGAAGCATGCAAAATGTTTAAATTCCACAAAGAAAGATTACTTTTTATTAATACTACTTGTCTATTATTTCTAAACCCCTAGACGTTAGTGGTGTAGTGGTTAGGCGCTGCGTTGTCATATGCAGGAGCCCAAGCTCGATTCACAAACGGGGAGAACTTTGTTATTGAGTATCTCGGTCTTCCTGCTGGGATGTTGTAACCATTTCAACCCGCGTTGACTCTGACAGGCAGGATCGGAAGCCTGAGTTTTAAATTCTAAATTACGTTGATAGTGGCGTAAGAACACATTCATAAAGAAAGCAAGAACGAAGCATTTTCAAATTCCACAAAGAAAGATTATAACATTTTTGCTCTTTTTCTTTCATTATGAACTCTCAGACCGGTTAATGATATCTCTGAATGTTGCTGGAATGTAGAAAATTATTCCTGCTACTTTCCCAAAAGTAGCAATTTACGGAAGGAGCAAAGCAGAAGGTTTTGAAATGTAGATGTTTTTACGCCTTCATTGACACAATCTAGATCATTAATTTAGGAGGCAGGGTTTGACTCTGCCTGTCAGGTCCAACCTGGCTGAGCAGAATACAAACATCACAGTAGAAAGACCGAGCTACAGGACAGAGCCCTCCCCATACGGGAATCGAACTCAGGTCTTTTACACGCTACGGCGATATGCCTAACCTTAATGCTACCCAACTGACTCGTGTAAATAGGATGTTCATATAATACTAGTTATCGAAGTAGTAAAGATGAAGCGGCACCCCCCCCCCCCTCCCCTCAACCCCCCACTCATTTCAGGACCTTGTTTCAGGGATCACATAAAGAAAGGAGATTAACCGCGTTACTCGTCGACAATGAAGATTATGCTATAACTCTACAGAGTTCGAAATATCGGACTGAGTAGCTGAGAAATTCTTTTAAGCAAGACGTGCACCCATTTAGCTCATTGACCTAAATTACAATATCCAAGACTGTGCATTTTGATGCAATTCGGGTACACCATGAAGCGCACCATTCGACTCTGTTTGGAACCACTTGATGAGGAAGGAAGGACAGGTTGCCCCCCCCCCCTTCTTCCACATACACACGACTTTAGTAAGACTGTTGTTTTATCCTTCATTTGCACGCCCATGGTGCCCACCAGACCAGCAAAGTTGGGTTGTTTTGGGGTTGGGTTTTTTTGTGGGTTTTTTTTTGGGGGGGGGGGTTTGGGGGTTTTTTTGTGTGTTTTTTTTAGGTGGTGGCGGGTTTTTTTAATAGAGAGCAAAGAGCGGCCATGATAGTGCCCGGTCTAGGATATTATGGTTCAAGTCCACGGTTCACACAAAACATGTTTAGGCCGTACTTCAATGTTCTTCGAAATGGGTAGGTAACTTTGAGATGCAGTGTTCCTTCTCTTCGTCTGTGTACCTAAAGGCCCCAATGGGACTTTCGTGCAACTGAAATCTGGTTTAAAGCTTTTCATACGAGAAAAATTACGTATGTTTCTACGCGATCTGCTGGATGGTTCTTGGTCCATATTGACTATTCGTAACCATAAAATAATGCTATGGACAGTTGATGTGTGGTCATCCGTTTTAATGTTGCAGTTTCCTTCCATTGCACCACCAGTGTCTTTTCCTTTTCTATGGACAGACACGTCCTTGCTTTTGTCGTGCGTGCTTGAGAGAGAGAGGGGGGGGGGAGAGAGAGAGGGGGTGAATGGGAGAGAAAGGGGGATACAGATAGAAAGGTTGGAGAGAGAGGGGGGAGAGAGATCGGGAGAGAGAAAGGGGAGAGAGAGGGATAGACAAGGGGAAGATAGAGAAAGAGATCGACGGGGCGGGGGGCAATAAAGTGAGGACGGGGGAGAGTAAGGGAGAGAAGGGGAGAGAGAGGGAGATAGGAAGAGAGAGAGGAGAAGAGAGAAAGAAAGAGAAAAAGAAAGAGAGAAAGATGGAGAGAAAGAAAGAGAAAGAGAGAGGGAGAGGGAGAGAAGAGAGGGGGAGAGACAGAGACAGAGACAAAAAGAAAGAGAGAGGGTAGAGAGCCAAATGGCACTAACTGAGCGCGCGACGCTCTTTTTCCCCATCTCTGCCTCCCCCTCTCACGGTCCGATGTCTCCGCCACTCCCTCTTTGTCCTCTCCTCCCCCCTCACCCCCTCCTCCCCACCCGACCCAACCTCTTCAAACCCCTTGTCTCTCCTTTCCTCTCTTGTTCCAAGCACTCCAAAACATCTTTAGTACCCCATACCATCCATCTGAGTCGACCAGAGAGGCAGCAGAAGCACAGATCACCAACAGTTCTAGAAACTTTGCACAAAGCTCAACCAACTTTTCCACACAAAAATGGGTAAGCCGAGGCCTTTATTTCAAATGCTTTGCTCACACTTTTGTTAAACGCTTAATTCCACTTCAGTAAACTTCTGCTATTGTCCTTTTATTCTCCGGTATACCTGTCAATTATATTACTCTTTTTATTTTTCCATAGTTAGTCTATTATTTGTATTTATATTATTATTTTTTTGACTTCTTTTATATACTTGTATATTATTTTTACTACTTTATTCATGCTCTAATCCAATACTAACTATATCTTAGAATGATAATCGCATATGTTTTGGCTGCTATGAGTTATTTAGACCACGAGGTCAGAAACTAAATGTTCTATCTGCTCTATCAAAATCGCAAGGTTAATCAGATCCTTATGAAGATGTTCAAAGACATGCATTCAATAAAGATTGACATTTTGTGAAACCCATTTTTGAAGTCAAATTTATCATAATTTTATCATATTTTATAGTGAACATTTTTTTACGTTAAAGGTTCTCAAAACATGCCCTCAATAGGCATAGATCTAACGCCGCAATTAGAAAACATGACGGACTTGCTTTTAAAACCGATATAACCCCAGCTGTAAAACTTTTAAAATCTGAAGAAACCACCCAATAGGATTTTTTAATTAGTATTTATTAACGGATACAGCTATGCGGTGCTTACAAAAATATTGATCTGTTAAAACAAATTGCTACAAGTCATAGTGCAAAAGATGGAGTGTTTATGTACAATAGTTTAGGAATTAATGTTTGACAAAAAAGTTGAGCAACGAATGTTTTAGCGCGCTAGCAGATAGAACTTTATAATTCTATGGTAGCGGCTTGTCAATCTTCTCATATACTTCTATGCTTAACCAGTGTCCACTTATGCAGTGGCAAGAGCAATAAAATTCTAACCATACACTTTGTCAAAGCGCTGATGTTTGAGGCTTGAATCCAATAAACAGATTCTGATTTATTCGTTTCCAGCAGGAAAGCTTGTGCTCGGGTCGGTGTATCAGTTGCTCCACTTTTGAAAAGATCTCTTCATGCTCCAAAGTTATTGCTGTTGATTTTCTTTTGTTTGTTTTTTTGTTTAGTTTTTTAGGTTGGGGTTGTTGTTTTTTTGGTTTGTTCTGTTTTTGTAGTTTGTTTGTTTGTATGTTTTTGAAGGGGATCGGTGTCTTTTATGGAAACAGTTTAAGAATTAGAGCACGTATTTCTCCCATAAGGCGCTGGACACAGAGAGTAATTCCTGGAATGAAAAGAAAATTTCAGATCAGACCTATATTTGGATTTGAACATCTCTACGTACTCATATGATCTTTCATTCTTAAGCAGTTTGCAAGCGCCATAAAACTCTTACAAAACATACCAGCATGTCTGAAGCAGCCAATGTCTACTGACGCCCTTTAATTCTGAACACTCTGTCCGTCTGTTGCTTCTGTCTGTGCGCCTTTTTTTCCCTGCACTAAACGACACGTTATTATGGCAATGTGCTTCTTTTTCCTCAAAGTCAGATTCAATCACAACACACCACCAACCACCTACAAGCCTTATTAAAAATTTCAAAGGTCTCATACATTAGAAAAAACAGTAGAGAGAAATCGTTTCAAAGCTTGAAAATTGTCTTCCTGATAATATTGCTAATCGATCAAAAGCATTACATTGTCAGTGTTCTACGGTGCCAAATCTGTTTCGTGGGCAAGCTTTAAACGTTGTGTCCTTGGGAAAGGCACTTTACACGAATTGTCCTCACTTCACCCAGGTGGGAATTTTATGACATATAACTGTTACATATAGATGTTCAAGATAATTATGGATTTTTGTGAAGGATCAGAGAGCAATGGTGATTTTAGAAATGACGGTGGTGGTGATGATAAGTGATGATGTAGGATGATGTTTATGTATATAATTATTAAGAAGACATGCTTCTGTTAGTTGGCCATCTTCAGAATACGCCTCCCTGATTTTTAAATTGAGATATCGATAACAGACAACGCCGGAAGTATGCGTTGTGTTTTAAACTACCAGGTGGAATCGATAACTCAGTTTTGTCCAAAAATGAATATAGTATTATACTGTCTTTTAAAATAAACCCCAGAATGCTCAATTAAAACTGACAGGTGTCCGTCCTCTTTGTGATAAGAAAATACTACAAGAAGCAATCTCGGGAAAAACACTTCTTTTTGCGATCTTCAAAATCCAGCGAGAAAAAGAATCAACCGCTAGTCATTTTGTTAATTTTGAGGTAGGTGTTTTGCGCCCCCATCGACACAGTTTAGATGATGTAGGACGCGGGATCCGACCCTGCCTACCGGAACAACCCGAACTGAGATCGATTCAATTTATTGTCAGTGTAACGTTTTGGTAGTATAACCTTTTGATAGTATAACCTTTCGGTAGTGTAATCTTTTGATAGTGTAGCCTTTTGAGGAGTAACCTTTTGATGGAGTACCTTTTTGATAACGTAACCTTTTAATGGTGTAACCGTTTATTGATATCATGCCCGTTAATTGATAATGTAACCGTTTATTGGTAGTGCAACCTTTTAATGGTGTAACCGATAATCGATAGTATAAATGTTTATGTAGCATAACCGTTTATTGGTAATATAACCATTTATTGATTTTGTAACCGTTTATTGTAAGTTCTCATAGAAGCGCCCATGCAAATGCTGGGACTCTTAAGCTGCTCGGAAAGAAGCCAATGACATTATAGGAACCAATATGCTCAAATTATTTAACTTGGAAAAGAATTATTTTAAGGTTTGAAGAGTTCTCTAACACTTTTAAGGACATTAGAATTAGCATCGCCCAAGACATTTCGCTCAGGCTGACTGAATGCTTTTAACCGTGTCTGGGATTTAAAAGCAATTCTTTCCAGACGTGGGGGAATGTTTAGTCTAACTTTGTTACCAGCTTCTTTTATCGTCCAATGCCCATTTTCTCTCTCGTAGTCTGTCTGTCTCTTTTTCTCTTGTCTGTCTGTCTGTCTGTCTGTCTGTCTGTCTGTCTGTCTGTCTGTCTGTCTGTCCTGTTTTCTTTTTCTCCCTTCTCTCTCTCTCTTTCTCTCTCTCTCTCTCTCACACACACACACACACACACACACACACACACACACACACACACACACTCTATTTTTCTATCTATCTATCTATCTATCTATCTATCTATCCATCTATCTATCTATCTAGCCATTTATCTATCTCTCTCTATCTCTCTCTATCTCTCCCTGCTCTCTATCTCTCTCACTCTCTCACTCTCTCACTCTCTCTTTCTCTCACTCGTCTCACATGTACACGTTCTTCGACAAAGCCCAACTGTTCTGCTCCAGTCTTCTCAGCAATACAGAGGTCCAGAGTTTGATTCCCAAAAACTTCCTCGAGAAGTTCTCTTTAGACCCTCAAAATAAAGCTCTTTCATTAATGTAGTTGTTTTGACGCACTCATCAACACAATTCAGATAATTTAGGAGGCGGCTTCTGACCCTGCCTGTTGGGCAGAGTCGGAAGCCCGCCTTCTAATTGATCAAAATTTGGTCGATGAGGCGTAAAAAGATCTATTTTAAAAAGATTCTTTCCCTATCCTCCCCGTGGAAGCCTATATTATATGCTCAAAAGAACACCATGCAAAGAAAGCTCTGAAAGATCTCAGTAACAAACATCCACCTGTTGATTGATTGAGTAGACGTTTAACGGAACTATGGACATACATTTGGTCATGTGAAATGCCCCTCGCCACCGCACCCCCCCCCCCACCCCATCTTTTTTTTTGTTTTCATACAACCATGTCAGGCCGACCTTAGAGCTCATGTTAATGAAGCCATGCAACGACGGAGGTGAGGAAAGAGGCAGTGTCCTTGACAGAGTTGCTAAGTGCTCATGACATAAGAGTTCAAATCGTGCTCTCTGACTTGAGTCGGACGCCCCGTTAGCTCAGTTGATATCATGCTGGACTACGGAGCGGATCGCCCCGGTTCGAATTCTAGATTGGTTGTTGTTGAACTTGGATAGTTGAGGGGAGTTTTCAAAGCTGTCAGCCCATTTGGCTCGGTTCTATCGGAGACAGACTTTAAATTCGAATTCACAGCCTTTTACATAACCCTATAGTGTTGATAAGGGAATTAAACCCATACAATTACTTTTTTAAACGGAAGTTACCACGTAGGGTCACAGTTCTCTGACCAAAGACACGACATAAAGTCACAGGTGCACCCTGACTGCTTTCTATCCTAACCAAAGACTTATAATATCCTTGTCATTGCCGCTGCTCTTTGCTCTCAAAGAAAAAAACTTATATTTTGCGGGCTCAATGTTGAAACGGAAATACGTCAGAATGCAGTTTTGGTTACTGTAATAGCATTGCTAATATAAATCTATGACCCTAACTCACGAAATAAGGTCAGCTCGTACTCTCTGGCCCAACTCGTTTTACAGATGTGATAATGAGGGGATAATGAACGCATGGGTTGTGGACGCTATTTCTAGACAGGCACGTGTCTTCTCTGCACAGAGCACCCGCCAACGAGATTCATAGTATTTTATATAAATTTTGTTGTGGAAAAATATGATTAAGTTAAGAAAAATTCATACAAACTGCTCTACAAACTCTGGGTGACATTGATTCACCAGTCAGAGAGATATTTGAGGATAAGTTGCGCCACGAATCTTTGACCGCACTATAAACATGAATTTCCTATTTGGCTCGGTCCTTTCGGAGATGGACGTCAAGCTCGGAGGTCCCGCTTCTTATAACCTAATAGTGCCAATAGGGGCGTTAAAATCAAAACCGATTAACAGTTTTTCGCCATGTTGAAGGTGTTGGCTGTGACGTGTGCTTGAGATCGTCTCATTACTTGCGTCTGTGGTGTAGCGTTCAGGCGCTCCGACGTCGTATACAGGAGACCCGAGTTCGATCTCAAAAGTGAGGAGAATTTTTAATCCCACTATCTCGGTCTTTCTTTTAGGATGCTGCTGTACCCCTCTCAGCCCTGATTGGCCCTGGTAAGCAAGGTCGAACGAAGCCTGCCTCCTAAACCTTCTAAAATTGTGTCGATGTGGGGTGTACAAATCCACTTACTTCACTTTAGACACGATTTTATCCAAAATGTCGGACAAAGAAATTACGAAATGTCCGCTGGCTCGCTTTCCGTTTGCCGAACTTGAGTGTAACCTTTAATGGCGAAGCGAAGGGTTCTAATTGTTCCTTTTGATTCTAGTGCAATTAGCTGATGGTCACGTCAGGCCGATCTGGGATCAGTTCCGATCATAATTGAATACTGGACCCTGATTCTGCCCACATCCGGATTTGTGAAATAACAGGATGTGAACAATGAAACTTCCGCTCGAAAACCTCCTAGTGACCGAAGAGAATAGGGCGGATCGATACTAGAAAATCGTACAACGAACTGATTTCTATTAGGACGATTCCATGAGAACTGAGACATGTAACCCAGGGATATTCACCTACTGAAAAAAAAATCCAAACTATGGTAGCACCATTATTCTTCTTTTTTAAGGGGGCGGGAGGGGGGGGGGCTATTTTTGTGTGTTTTTTATGGGGGGGGGGTTGGGGTTGTTTTGTTTTTTTCGTTGCTGTTATTTTAGAGGAAACGTGCATTTACCAAAATAAGAGAGTAAAGAATGGATCTATCTCTGCTTTTAATTAGAATTTCCGTCAGAAGGTCGTCATCTCTGCTGTAAGTGTGTTCCTTTCCATAAACTGATTTCTAATACGCACAGAACTAGAGAGTGACTATAATCGTTGTATTCTTTGTGGGTGGTTGGCAGGTCGTGCTCTGCTGGGTTCTATGTATGTTATTCTCCACTAACACTTTTAGTCTTCGGCACTTATTTTACCTACTATAAGTGTTGCAAATGCGGTAAAACGCTTACTAAAACTAAACACAAAATTCACATTTGAGTTAATCGTAAAGTTTTGTTAATTGAGTTTTGGTTTAAACTTCTTCATCTTTATGCTGAAAAGGTTTTCTATGCAGTTCATTTTCGCCAGCATCCTTTCATATATAGGCCTACCTTGCTCCCAATTGTTTCCTGCTTAGAACATTACCTTTTAGTACCCATGAAAAAAAAAGTTCAAGAGGCTTGTCTTTTTGCCACTGCCTTACCTTCTAAAATTTGGTCAGAGGGTTGTAAACTCGAAAACTGTATATCTCATCAGTTACATAACCGTGTCAAATCTATTACATTTAATATTTATAGAGAAGTTCTTTCAAATGACCCGAACCTTTTGCTTCATGACATGCTTATATCCCCTTCATCGATCACGATTTGGAACGTGTGTGTTTTCTGGAAAATATCAGGATCTGCTTTTGTTCAGTTCAGGGCGCAAAGTAAACACAATCTCTGAGGAATCCATTAGGGAAATGTGGGGATGAAAGGAAAGCTTTTTTATGTAGGTGTTTTTACGCCTCCATTGTTACAATCTAGATCATTTAGAAGGTTGGTTTCCGACCCTGACAGTCAGGACCAACCCGTGCTGAGAAGAATACAACATCACGGTCGAAAGACAGATATTCCAAGAAAATTTCCTCTCCACTCGGAAATCGCCCTCGGGTCTCCCGCATATGACGGCGAAAAGCTAAACCGCTGCATCGCGGACGCCGTATTTGCATGTTTAACAGTAGGAAACATTCACCGCTGAAGGTGATTCATCCTTTAAGATCGTCGAGAACGATTAAGACTTTATACTGAAAGAAATAGAGATAATGTTATCAGCCCTGTGCTTTCTTTACCTACATACTGCAAAATAGACCCGTAAGATAAGCGCAGCACCACATATCTCGGCAGCTGAGTCTAGTCAAGCTAATTACCTGTTATTACATGTCCTGGGCAACAAGGTCATTGCACATCCGACAGGTCCATAAGTGCTCAGTTCCTCCCAGCACCAAAGCCAGCAAGGTATCCATACTGATTGTTCCAGTGGCGGTCTGATTATGGCAACGTCTTCCCTTACATGTAAAGCTTACATTCATGAAATAATGAGTAACATTTCCCCAGCTCACCAGAGTCGAGACGAATATTATGATCTTTTCTCTCCATTCTCAGTTTCCTCCTCCATCCC
>NW_004797504.1:959605-961859 GCF_000002075.1 Aplysia californica
CCCCCCCCCCCCCCCCCACCCCTTCAACTCCTTCCCCAATCGCCACCAATCAGTGTCTTTGACTGTTTCCCTTTCATCATCGGCGTCTGTGGTATAGCGGTTAGGCATACAGTCAGGCTTACAGATAAGCATTCATCAAATCAGCCATTCTCACGTTCAGCCCTTGGTGCACCCTGACTGCTTGAGTTACCGCTTTAAGGTCTGTATTGTAATGATCAACTTTCTAGGTGGTTAGGCTACTGGACTCGTAATCGTGAGATTGCGGGTTCGGGGGTTCGAGCCTCAGCTAGGTCCGACTTTGTGTCCATGGAAAAGGACTCGACGTTAAACTCAAGGGTCCCACCTCTTAAATAACTTAATAGAGTTGACAAGGGCGTTAAACCTATACCATTTCACCTTCTTTTCATTTGAGCTCGTACTGATTGGGGGGGGGGGCACTTTAAAGAAGAAGTATAGCTTCGTTATTCTTACAGGTTTTTCAACTGTTTTCCTTATCTGAAACTTAAATGGTCAGGCAACAAAGCACATCCTATGAATTATGCAAACTAGTGTTATTACAGTATGTATGATTGCTCGCAATGAGCCCAATGGCAACATTACCGTTGGTCTGCTGCTGATCAGACATAGCATTATTGTGTGTCCGCTTCGTCCCTAAAGATTTAGTCTCTTTCTCGTCTCACGCAAAAACATGGGTTCCGTTCCCGAGGGGGCAAGGAGGCGGGGGAGGAGGGGGATTATTTTATGGAATATTTATAATTTCCTTCTTTCTGCTGGCAAGCGGTATATCCGTCTAAGGCCGGGTGTGGACCTGGTTGGCATGGAGTGTTGAGGCAGCGTGCACTCTGATGGATGTGCCTTGAGTCGACTTGGGGGGAAAAGGGGGGGGGGGATGAAGGGGGAATGAGGGGAGGGGGGGGGGGGTCATTAACAATCAATCATTCTACGAATATCTGAATAAAGATAGGTTGGGGGTGATTATTCTTATTATTATTCTTACTATTATTATTTTAGTAGTAGTAGTAGTAGTAGTAGTAGTAGTAGTAGTAGTAGTAGTAGTAGTAGTAGTAGTAGTAGTAGTAGTAGTAGTAGTAGTAGTAGTAGTAGTAGTAGTAGTAATATCATCATTATCATTATTATTTTAAAGTAGATTTTTTTCACGCCCCTGCCGACAGAATTTAGTTCATTCGGGAGTTGAACTTCCGACCCTACCTGACAGGGCCAACTCGAGCTGAAAGGGATAGAACATCCCATCAGGAAGACTAAAACACACAATAAAAATTCTCCCCACTTAGGAATCGAACTCAGGTCTCCTGCACAAGACAGTGACGCGCCTGACACCACAGACGCCGTAAGGTTGGAAGGCGATAATGACCTGTCGTGGAAATTCAACTATTTTCTTTCCCTTGTCTCAGACGTTTTGAAGAGGAAAACACACACACACACAAACGCACACACACACACACACACACACACACACACACACACACACACACACACACACACACACACACATACACACACCCACATACAGAGAGAGAGAGAGAGAGAGAGAGAGAGAGAGAGAGAGAGAGAGAGAGAGAGAGAGAGATCCTCTCAATGCTGTAAATACACAATTGTGTTAGGGTTAAGACGCTAACCCGCCTCTAAACTATCCAAATTGTGTTGGCAGGGGCTTTAGAACAATACACTTTACTAAGATGCAATGCATTCTCATGTGCAAAAAAACTACTATCTTCTTCTACCTCAGAGGCAAATTTTTAAAAAACCACGACCTGCGTTTGACTTAATTAACTTGAATCACCAAACATCAGCCCATTGTTAAGAAGGTGGGTGGTTGGCGGGTGCTCTGGTGTGGTTTGCTTCTTCTTTCCTATCTAACATCTATCGTCCTTATCCCCCCTCGTTCTTTTTTTATGTTTGTTACTCTCTTGTAACACCTCTAATCTTCTGGCACTCATATGACCTTATGCAGTTGCGAGCGCCGTAAAACCTCTACTAAAACTAACTATTGTTAAGAAGTGTGAAGTGAGTCACTGGTGATATCGGTGCATGGAACAGAAAGAGTTCAGGCCATCTTGGGCCTGGGGGAGGGGAAGTATTTGTACCGTACTCGCTCACTGCAACGTACTTTCAGTTTTTACTTTTAAAATTTCCTTTTTTTGTTGTTGTTGTTTTTTTTGGTGGGCGGCAGTATTCTTAACATAACAACTCATTTCAACGTACTTTATGTTTTTTTTATTTTCATCTCTTCTTA
>NW_004797504.1:961959-963188 GCF_000002075.1 Aplysia californica
GGGGGGGGCACGACTGTGTTTGTGCCATTTAATCACCCATTCATTTCAGCGTACTTCCAGTCTGGGAAGTTAAGAGCCCCTAGTTGACAATCATCTTCTCAGTGCTATTCTATTCGGAGATCGTAACCATGCTTTGTGAGCTGACTTTGACTAATTATGGTGAACCAGATTTTGGGTGGGAACCGAAGGCGACTCGGTCCAAGTTGGAAGATTACTGTCCTGAGTGACATTTGTAACATCTGTACATTCAGATCGATAATGAATACCCTAGAGTAGTTACCGGAAGTGTAATTTTTGCTAGGACCGGAAGTGACGTGTTTCTTTTTTTGTAACTTTTTGTTGTTATTGTTGTTTTTGGGGGGTCGGGGTTGGGTTTTTGTTTTTGTTTTTGTTTTTCCTTCTTTTGGGGGGGGGGGTTGGGGGGGTTGGGGGGTACTCTTTCGCTACGAAGAGTCTAATAATAGGTACATTCTGTACGCCGTTTAGTGCTCGAGTTTGTTTTGTTTTGTTTTTTGTTTGTTGTTGTTGTTTTTGTTTTTTGTTTTTTTTGGGGGGGTGATACGTCAGAATGAGGAGGAAAAAAAACATGCAATGAATGAGTTAAATACAGTCTAATAAGTTGATACCTCTTGCACAGCAGGCTTAGGCTATCTATAACTAATAGCGCTTCCCTGACTTGTAGTGGGAAAGTGAGATATGGTCTTCAGGGAAAGTGAGAGATGGTCTTCGAAAAGGTTAGAAAAAAAAACTTCCGGTGTGAGATCTGCAACTACGAATTTTCTTTGCCCTGTGGGGATTCCTTCGCGTGCGGTCTTCAACTCCACCTCCTGAATAATCTGCGTTGTGTCGATGGGGGCGCAAAAACACCTATGTTTATTGTAAACTGTATTAATTCCGTTTATCTTTGAAGTTTTCAGCCTTTCTAGCTCTAGACCAGTGCTTGCCTACCTGGGAGATTACAGCCACTAGAGGGTGTATTAGTAATTGTGGTGGGTGGTGGGGATGACCTGGGTAGTGGCAGGTATAGAGTAAATGCCCCGCTTGGAAATATAATTGCACAAGTAGGGGAGTAATAATGAATTATGATAAATTGTAATAAATCAAACAGACATTTATATAGCGCTTTTCCACTAGAAAGTGCTTGTTATGCTTTACGATTTTACAAACAACATAGTGTCAATAGTGATCCTTTCACTGTCTCCCTCCATCTCTCTCTCTCTCTCTCTCTC
>NW_004797504.1:963366-966904 GCF_000002075.1 Aplysia californica
CACACACACACACACACACACACACACACACACACACACACACACAAACATACACTCTCTAACCCTCTCTCTGCGTTTTACAATTATATGACATTGATCATGGAAGTAAAAAAATGAAGCCTTAACCAAAAAGATGCAACTGTAACAAGTAGGTGCTGGTTTTCCTCTAAACAGACAACAGCTTTGAGGCCAGCAATTTCCCCCCTCAACAAACATCTGTAGAAGTTTCACACCCACATCGACACAGCTTAGACCATATAGCAGGCAGGCAACTTCGACCTTGTGTATTGGAGTCAACCCGGGACTGAGAAGGATATAATACCCCAGCAGAAAGACTTGGACACTCGATTAAAATGTATACCCACTCGGGAATTGAAATCAGGTCTCCCGCGTGCTACAGCGAAGCGCCTAACCGTTTTACCCCAGACTTCGGTCAGTGACCAGTGACAATCTAGATGACCCCCCCTCAATGACCCAGTGAACGTCGAAAAATAGAGATGACCCAATTCCTGCTGACAAACAGGCTTCTAGAAAAGAAAACGCCAGCCTCTTCTATACTTTGTTCTCTTTTTCCACTCTTGTAAAAGCATATCATTTCAATACCCATTCCTGATTTTTAGCATAATAAGGTGAATTACTTTTATGAATTGGATATCTCAACGAGAAACGTGATTTTTTAGTTCTATTTAGGGCGTCTTAAGCCCTAGCTTGACTGATCTGGTGACATTTAATCCATTAGTTTCGAACGTGCCGTTCCTTAAGCCTCGGTGAACGTAGAAAACAGCCACACACTCTCAACACAGGACAATGCATCTGACTTTGAGAAGAATCTTTTAGCTCACTGAGGACGCACTATTTTGGCATAGATCTAGATCTACACTTCGTGCTTTTTAAGAAAGACGCATAGCTCTAACTTTGTTGTTTATACAGATTAATGTTTCAATTCCGTTGTCTTTATATTTTTAAACATGAAACTTTAATAAAGACAAGCAACAAAGTGTGCATTATACACACAATGTAGATTCCTATTTGTGATGAGTATAAGATGGCATGAAATGTGCAGCAACTTTACCTTCGATCTGGCCTGACCTGAGGCACCAGCCATCCATGTCTAGGTACTCTTTTAGCCGCTTTCTCCTGTATGTGGATTCATTAATACTTTTTTTAAATTTGGTTCTGCATTTATGCACCCTGTATCTATGGTTCCAACTTGGAATTTTGCCTACAATTCATTGCAAATGCCCCACCCCCATCCCTATATTTTCCCCATTCACGTTCCCGTCCCTAAGGATAACATTACTACCTTTGGTCTACTACTGATCAGACACACAATGTGTCCGCTACGTCTTCAGAGAGTTAAGTCAATGAAGACGGGTGACAAAATAAATCGCTACTTCAGAATTACAAAGTTATGTCTGCACAGTACCTAGTTTTGAGAAATTTAACGTAAAAAATGTTGAGTTTCACAACATTTCAAGCTTCTTGCATGCAATTTTGGAATACCTTGGTAACGACTCCATATAATCTTACGATTCTGATAGAGCAGATCGAAATCCGCACTTGTTTACAATGGCGTCTTAGAAGACGGACTTTCCCATGATTAGATCTAAACGAAACTAATGAAAAACTGTACATTAAACTACAGTGTCTTCAGGCCCCCCTCAATAAAACTGTGGACCCTTTTAATGATTCTGAACCACAATTTTTTTTTCAAATTCAATTCGAAAGTTAAAAGGTTTGGAAGTTTTAGGCTGCCAAAGTGACGAACTTTTACATTTATAATATGTATGGATAGAGATGACAGACCGGGATTATCCCCAAATGGTTGTGGTTGTATTTTCACAAAAAAGGCAAGCTCTGTTTTCTCTCTCTCCCTCCCTCTCTCTCTCTCTCTCTCTCTCTCTCTCTCTCTCTCTCTCTCTCTCTTTCTCTCTCTCTCCCTCTCACTCTCTCTCTCTCTCTCTCTCTCTCTCTCTTTACGAGAGTGTCTAGATTATTTTCTGATTTCTTTTACAACTGTAAGCAGACAAGACATTTGCCTAAAAGGAAGACGTTTAATTTACATTTTTTATAAGTTTAGAAAAAATGATCTTGAGGAATCGAAAAAAGGGAAGATTTTAAGTTTTAAAATTTTTTATTCTAATTCTGATAATATCAGGCCTTTCAAAAATGGGGCTGTGGGATGTTGGAGAGCGTAACAGGTAGGAATCCTGTAGCTTTGTCTTTGTTGTTTCTGTTTGGGTTTTTTCATGACTAATCTTATTTCACTTTATCCTCCCTCTAGGGCGTCGAGGGGAGAAAGAGCTTATTGTCTCTAGCAAGCTGGGTGTCCTGGTTGGGTGGGATGCTGGGTGTTTTCTGGGTATCCTTCACTTTCTCGATCCTATTCTTCCTTTGGTCTTCTTCTTGCCTTGTACCCTGATATTCTGATATTCTTTTGTAGTACGCATTACTGGCAAACTGGTGAGGTGCCATGCGTGTCAGATGTCCAAACTGTTTGCCTCTGAATGTAGTGGGGGGGGGGGGGCCTGGTGTTGTTTCTGATTATGTCCCATCTGGTTTTGTTGACGGCTCTCCTTAGGAATCTCATCTCACAGGTTACTATATTGCGTTCCAGACTTTTGATCAAGGTCCTGGCTAATTAAAGGTTCTAATGGGTGTCGGTAGTCTTGTTGTTAGGCTACCGGACTCATAGTCGTGAGATCCAGGGTTCTGGAGTTCGAGGCTCAGCGCGATCCGACATCAAGTCCATAGCAACAGCGCTTTACACGAATCTTCCCATTTGGCTCAGTCCTATCAGATATAGACGTAAAACTATGGGGTCCCGCTTGCACTGTTTTTGGTCTTTTCTGCGTCCACGATCTCCTCTTCGCTAAAAATAAACGAAGACACGGGGATTCAGGCTAGTTAGATTCATCCTGAGCTGACACAGTGTCGTAAAGCAAACATACTGTTGCTATACATTTGAGGGAGATTGGGGGTGAAGGAGAGAGAGAGAGAGAGAGAGAGAGAGAGAGAGAGAAAGAGAGGGAGAGAGGGGGGGGGAAGCGTCTGTGGTGTAGCAGTTAGGCCCTTTGCTGTCGTACGCAGGAGACCCGAGTTCAATTCATGAGCGGGAAGGACATCTTAATCGAGTACCTCGGTCTTTCTGCTGGGATGTTGTATCCCTCTCAGTACAGGGTGGCCCTGATAGGCAGGGTTGGCAGCCTGCCATAAAAAAAAACTAAACTGTATCAATTGATGTGTTAAAAAACACTTACATTCTTTTTCAATTTAGAGACAAACGTTATCAGGAAATAAAGAAAGTAACAATCGGAAGACGATGTTAGAAATGAGGAAAGCAGAGGATACATAGATATTGTGAGTGTGAGTGTGTGCGCGTGTGTGTGTGTGTGTGTGTGTGTGTGTGTGTGTGTGTGTGTTTGTGTGTGTGTGTGTGTGTGTACATATATGTGTGTTTGTATATGTGTGTATGTGTGCCTGTATGTGGGAGTGAGTGTGTATGTAACTTTGCATCTATATATAGACCTACGTGTTT
>NW_004797504.1:967004-968426 GCF_000002075.1 Aplysia californica
TGTGTGTGTGTGTGTGTGTAAGTGTAGCTGTGTATCTATATAAAGGCCTACGTATGTATGTGTGTATAAAAGTCTGTAAACACATCCCGGGCCTTTTGTCCCTGTCAAGATGTTTAATTCCTCCCGAGGGGCACGACAGAATTACCATAATTCGTTTTGGACCTGAGAAGATGACGGTACTGACAAAAATTAGTCCTGTCTGGCGAACAAATGTCAGCTGTCTTTCCCCCCACGGCCAGACAAGATGGCTTCCACCTCTTCCTCTACCGCTTCCCCCTGAGACTGGACTAAAACTTCGAGGCCCTCCCACGTGCACCAACACTAATTTCATAACCATTACACTTTTCAATTATTTTGTTTTGGCACACCCGGAAGAACGGAAGGAGGGGCATAATAATAATTATGCAATGCCCGCCTTCCCACGTCCTCCCACCCTCACTTCGTATTATTATCTGAAGCATCACCTGTCACAGCTGTTTTTAGTTTGTGTTTGTAGTGGTTGTTGTTGTTGTTGTTGTTGTTGTTGTGTGTGTGTGTGTGTGTGTGTGTGTGTGTGTATGTGTGTGTGTTCAGTTACTTTATACTTTGGTATGTTTGATAAGAGTTTTACGACGCTCGCAACTGCATTAGGTTAGGTGAGCGTTGTACAATACTTATGTCATATCAAACCACCAGACCATCATGAAGGAAGTATTCTGCCTTTCTATTAATCTTTTTCTAAGCTTTTTCCGTAGTTGGTCGCTGTTTCTCTGAGCTTTCTACAATAAAACACTCTGTCTCTTGCTATTCTGTGCCTCACTTGTTTCCAAGCCAGATTTCTATGTCCTGTTCCCATCTTCTGTTAGATCTCGCCCTTCCTCTTGCCTTTTTCTTTTTTTGCTTCCCAAATTTGTTTCTTGAGAGCATCATCATGGCGTTTGATATGCCTAAAATAGTTTAGTTTCAGTTTCATTACGTTCTAGAGTAAAGATGGTGTTTCAATGTCCGTTCCTCTCATTACGTCTTCATTCTTCATTTTCTGTTTTAATTACCTGTTTATCGCTAGACAAATATCGTTTTTAAAAAAACCACGTATGCTACGGTTTCAAAAGAAGTTTAATTCTGCGGTCTCGTTTCCTTTTTTTAAAATGGAGAAGGATGTTAAACCCGATAGAAGGGTTGACCATAATATCGCTTTTTAGAACCATTATGTAAATTGTTGGCATGTTTCTGTCTTTTCAGGACTGAACATTGCAATTCTTTTCTTTTCTTTTTTTTACTTTTGCGGAACAAAGAATGCATCGGAAGTAATGAAGTATCTAGATATTTAAACTCTTGAATCTGTTCGGTCTTTTTTCATTTGCTTACGAGACTACAACCTCCCGAAAGACCACTGTTTATTTTACTTGGGTTTTTGTTTGTCTGTTGGTTTGGGGGGGGGGG
>NW_004797504.1:968537-971226 GCF_000002075.1 Aplysia californica
GGGGGTGTTGTTGTTTAGGCTTTTGGTTTTTAACCTTATACCCTTGTGCTTATAATGTGTTGCCAAAAGAGTGATAGAACTCAAAGACATGGCTGCTGGTAGAAAAACAAGGAGAGCTAGGGGCCTTTTCCTGGAGTGCTAGTGCTAACACCTGAGGATTAAGAAAGTCATTAATTAACCATCAGCACTCTGCAAATACCAGAGTATTGAGGGGGGTCCATTGACAAGGTGTCAGGTTCACGACGCGGGGAACAAAGATAGCCGAGGTCCACAGAGTTAAAACAAAGAATTAGTTCCTGGCTCTCTGTTATATTCCACCCTTTTTAGAGTTGGCCGCCCCAAAGTAGAGCTTGCGAGACATTGTGGGTTGCTTTTAGAGTTTGGGGAGAACTAAGTACAATTTACCTCTTTCTGAGCCGCACGCCGATACACCGGTGTCTCTCAGGGCATATTAACCCCTTCACTGCAATGTTAACGTATATACCAGCTTGTGATCTCTCAAACTGGTTCCCAGCAATTTTTGCACTGGTCTTTACTGGAAGTTTTGAAATGTGTAATGGCAAATGTGCCTTTGTTTATTCTTGAAAAAAAGGGAACTATAACAATGTGATTTGTTTTAATCCCTCTAGAGTAAACATTTCACCTTGTCTGTACAACTTAGATGAAACTACCTCAGCAATTATGGGGTTAACACATTATTCTGATACTTCGTTGGGCAAAGGGGGATAATGTGCTCTGACGTGAATTATTGAAGGCTGGAAGTGGCCGCAGTTTTGTGTTCTTTCTGTGTGCTGGGAACATGCAACAGAGCGAAAGGGGGACCTTCGCGCCCAGACAAACACGGACTACTGTCGGCGAACGGTCAGTGACTTCAGGCTCACAAGTAATGTCGTCAAGACGTGTCGGTGACGCGCTGGTTGCTGGAACAAAAAAGCCGCTACCTTAGAAATTACAAAGTTCTATCGGATATTTTTGGCTGTTTTTAGTTACAAAGACCATGAGGTCAGGAACCAAATGTATTATCTCCTCTATCAAAATCGTAAGATTATTCGGAGTCGTTATCAAAATATTCAAAGAATTGCATTCTGAAAAACTTGACATGTTGTTTAACTCAAACTTTTTTACTTCAAATTTCTCAAAACTAAATACTGAGCAGATAGAACTTTAAGTAATTTTAAGGCAACGAAGTGGACAAATGGTCACTCTGAGCGTTTGGCCACAGGACAAGATAACCCTGGCTCGAAATAAGGCTGGACTTTCTATTGTGAAAGTCACCTTTGACATTCTAGGTAGTACATTTAGTCAGTGGTATGTCTATGTCTGGCTGGAATCCACAAGGTTTGAGATCAGGGCAATGCCATGATGGAGCATGGGGAAGAGCAGTGGCGGGGCGCCATTGGTGCAATTGGTGCAAGCGCTCCACCTAACCCTCGCCTTCACCCCCCCCTCCCTTTTCTAATTGTTCTAAACCAGTCAGTGCTCTAGATCTACAACTAAATCCTTCCGATCCGTCACCCGCTGGCTGCGCCAGTGAAGAGACAGACGGCGAGGATGGTTTATGCTCGTCGCACCTGTTGAGGTAGTGCCTGCTGGGAGCCAGCAAAATCTTTGCACCAAAGTTATTTTTGTCACTGTAGAGAAATTTGAACTGCTCTTCGCGGCACAAATTTGGTGCAAGCTAAAAAAATTGATCCAAGTTTCCGCGAGCCTATCTACTACACTGGTAGAGTCCCGTTTACGGTAACTCAATGAAGAATGGGTATTGGGTATCAAAACTGCTGTCTTCCTCTATTGTGTAGCAAGTCCTGGTGCTGCACGGAGTAATTGGAAATCTTTAAATCTTCTCAGATGGTGAGCATAGTCAGTTGTTAGTATTGTTTCACTTTATTGCTGCTTTTATGCGGTTTCATCTAGAAACAGTTGTAAAAATCGATAGATCTAGATCTAGATTAAGGGATATCCTGCAGATTCTAATGGACTTTCTCTAGAAATCTAAATAGTAGCTACTAAGCTTATTGCCCTTTTGCTCACTTTCCAATTATGCACCGCCTTGTCTGCAACTCACGCGACCATACTGGGGAAGAGTCACAGAGAATGACGTTCAGAAAAGTGGGAAAACTTATCTATAGATTCTATGTCTGTGGTTCGGCATAGAAGTGACCAGCAGTGACGTGTTGAGTTTAGTTTTTGTCAGAGTTGTGCGGTACCTGAAACGCAATTGGGTTATGTAAGTGCGGAAGATCAGAGGGGTAACTAAAGAGTAGCATACAAAGAAAAGGTGAAGGACAGATAAGGGTGCTAGATAGGTTATAGAAAAGAAGGGGCAAATTACACCAGAACCTTCCAACAACCCACAATGACATGTTTGAATAAATGTCTGTATTGTTGCGTGTTCATGTTTTATGTGATTGTGATATTACTTCTGAATCGTTTTGTTCACAATTTTCTGGCTTGTGTTACCCAAATTCCTCATGGGAATCAATTTTTCAATAAAACAAGACACAAAATACACCCCAAAAATAAATAAAGATAACATGGTATAAATATGTAATTTTTAAAAGCTCGTTAAATTGACACTGTAGAGATCAATAAATTGATTAGATTATTTTAGAGACCAATTTGCAAAGCATAGTGGCATGTCGATGGGACAGAAATGAACCGACTTTGCTGGCTGGGTCTGCCCCCTGCC
>NW_004797504.1:971891-977474 GCF_000002075.1 Aplysia californica
CGTCGGTGGCTTTGTGGTTAGGCTACCGGACTCGTAATCGTGAGGTTGTGGGTTCGGGGGTTCGAGCCACGTGCCCGACGTTGTGTCCTTGGGAAAAGTACTTTACACGAATTTTCCCCACTTTACCCACGTGAAAATGGGTACCCAGCTATAGACAGTGAAAGATCTTGTCAATTTGTCAGTGTTTGAGCGCTTAACCAGCTGCTTGCACTGTATGCTTCCCAGGAAGCTGAGAATGTTTTTTTGTGTTCTATGGTCTGCTGGGGTCATAATATAGCGTAAAGCGCATAGAGCTTGCTTTCAAGTGGGGATATGCGCTATACAAATGCTATTTATTATTATTTATTATTACATAGAAGTGTCTTTTTTTATTGAATTAAAAGATTTTGAGCCAAAATTAATAAACAAAAATCATCCAGCTAGCGGAAAAGTTCGGTTTTTCGATTTCATTGAATTTTCGAAAAGCAAATGATTGTACCGATATGCAACATATAAAGTATTTCTCGTCGGCTGCAACATCTACAGAAGTGCTCAAAACCACAGACCTCCCCCACACAGCGGTCATCATACTCATGTCATGTGTGTGTTTTAACGACAAAGAACACAACCACTACACCACATACGACGGTTTGCCGAACAATAAAATTGCTACCTCAGAACGACAACGTTCTATCTGCGCCGTACCTTGTTTTGGGAAATTTGACGAAAAAAAGAGTGAGTTTCATAATATGCCAAGCTTTTCGAATGCTTGATAACGACTCCGAATAATCTGACGATTTTGACAGAGCAGATAGAACATATTTTTGTTTCTGACCTCACGGTTTCATAGTAACCCAAATCTTCCAAAATGTCAGAAAGAACTTTGTATTTCTAAGGTAGCGAAATATTGATATCAAAATCATGAACGTGGATTCCACACACGGTTAGGCAGAGTACTGAGCGTTATTAACCCCTCCATTCAGAGACGTTTCCATCTATGTTTGAACAGACGAGATAAATGTTTATGCAAGAGAAATGAAAATAAAGCTGTACCTTCTTTTTTTCCATTCATCATCATATAGTACTAGATATGCCTCAGACATCGGTGATCGTGGTTCGCCATTCATTCATTTGTTCGGATGCTTTCAAAAAATCTATGGTATCCTGATCTTTCCCAGTAATCCATCTGTTTAGGCTTTCTAAGTAAGTTACTCTGGTTCTGCTCCTTCCTCGCTTGCATTCAATTATGCTTGTGGAAGCAAGATGTCCAAGTCCTTTATCATGTATATTCAAATGTCTCAGAAACAACTTTTGATTTTTCTCTTCTTGGTTGCTTTCAGTCAGTAAACGGCCCATGTGGGCTTCTTTAAATATTACCGCATTTGATTTTTTAAAAGTTATAGTCTTAGTAGTTTTAGTAAAAGTTTTAGTCTTAGTAGTTTTAGTAAGAGTTTTACGGCACCAACAATACCATAAGGCCATTTAAATGCCGTAAATTAGAGGTGTTACAAGAGAGTAACAAACAAAAAAGTAGGAGAGATCAGGACGATAAATGTTTGATAGTAAAGAAGGAGCAAATCACACCAGAGCACCCGCCAACCACCTGCTTTGATTTCTTTATCTTCCAAGAAATTCTCAACAGTCTCCATAGAAACCACGGTCTTTTCTGTTGCTTCTAAATGTTTTTTTTTACATAGTTAAGAATAAACAACAGCACGAGTATTTATACATTTCCTGAAACGTTTTCTACAAACCGTAAGAAAAATGGTGGTGACCCAGTTGATTTTTGGAGAACACAAGTGAGTACATGTACGAACGAAAATACAGCATTGAAGAGGTTAATGACAGTCCATATCTCATCTAACGGCTGACTTTCCCCACCAAGCCTTCCTGCCCACAAGCAGTATAATTTGGTTATACAGTATGCGAGAGAAGGATCTCCTTATGGATTTCTCTGAGTAATTAATATAATCAGAATAATCGTATGGTCATTCATATTTGATATCTTGACTTATTGTCTGATGAAGATTTATTCCACATGGGATGTTCTGATGGGTTATAGTCACTTTGGTAATTGTTTGAGTGGAATATGGCAATTACGTATTTAGCAGCAGGGAGCGGGCATTTCTTTTATCCAGTTTGATGGAGCTATGGCAGCAAGCATAACATTCATTTTACTATCGTGCGGTAAAAAAATTCGTGTTGCAACTTATCCTCATACATCTCTTAAAAGGGTGAAAAAATGTCATTCATACTTTGCAGTTTAAGGTATCAATTTGTCTAACTTAATCATATTTTTCCACGACAAATGAGACTAGATTTTTTTTTAACGTTTTTTTCACAATTTTATGTAAAATACTCTAAATCTCTGTCACGCGGAAAATCCGGATTGTTCTCAGCACTTACCGCTTTTCACACATATTTTGTATACGTACACAGCTCACCAATGACACTTTTTTAGTTGCAAAACTTGTTACCAGAAAGGAAGTGTCTAGGTGGACCCCAAAAATGTTGGATTGTGATTGGCTCGCTGAGCGAGCGGTAGTTTATTTAGTTACAATGCAATGCTACTAATCATCTCGGGCGGTATGTCTATCTAGTGTTACGGTAATTAATTTATTTTAGCCCAAAGAGAGAGAGAGAGAGAGAGAGAGAGAGAGAGAGAGAGAGAGAGAGAGAGAGAGAGAGAGAGAGAGAGTATTTAATGAATAAACGTACCTAGATCTAGAATCTAGATCTAGATTTTGTTGTGCACCCAGCCAAGAGTGTGCAGTTCGGAAAGTAGATGATCTAGATCTAGTGGTGGCCTGGTGGGCAAATGACCGAAGAGCGACTCTTGACTACTCGCCTGTCAATTTGCGGAGACACACTAGGCCTACCATGCAACTTGATTCATAGGTCTACTATCATATCAACATGCAGTATGCCTACTTGCTTCTGTAGGCCTAGGGTCTACATGTTTCAATGGCTTCTTTTTCGGTCCACGGTTTCGGCACTCCTGTACAATTGTGATCCCGTTTGTTTACATGACAGCCATTGTGGGAGTGAATCTAGATTTAGATTTTTGATCTAGATCTAGACCTAGCATCTAGATCTAGATCTATCTAGAGATTTCTAGATTCTATATAGACAAGATAATCTATCTCTAGATCTAAGATATAGATCTAGATCAAGATCTAGATTAGAAACCGCCAACTTCGATTTTTTAAATTAGTATTTAGATCTATAAAGGAATTTTCTCGAGTACAGCTAACATGTGTTTACGGAAATATTGATCTTTTTGTCAAATTGATACAAGTCATTGGGCAAAAGCTGGAGAGTTTAGGAAATATTGGACAATAAATCGCGCCACGAATGTTTGACCGCACTTTAGGTAAAATGTTATGGAAAAGTCATAATGCTACCCTAGAATTACAAAGTTCTATCTGCTCAGTACCTGGCTTTGAAAAATTTGACGTCTAAGATTTTGAGTTTCACATCATGCCAAGCTGTTTTGAATGCAGTTCTTTGAATATCTTGACAAATGACTCCGAATAACCTTCCCATTTTGTTAAAGCAGACAGAACGTTTGATTTACGACCTCATGATCAAAGTAACTCAAAACGGTCAAAACTGTCAGATAGAACTTTGTAATTCTGAGGTAGCGATTGGACAATATAAATGTTTAATATCACAACATGTCAAACCTTTTCAGATGCAATTCTTTGAATATTTTGATAACGACTCCGAATAATCTTATGGTTTTCATAAAACAGTTAGATCATTTGGTTTCTGGCTTCATGGTCATAGTACCTCAAAACGGCCAGAAGTGTCAGATAGAACATCGTAGTTCTAAGGTAGAGATAAAGCTGGGAAAATAGGCAATATGAAAAAGTAAAAGTCTGTCCAGAAAGATGGAAGTCGAATCTGTATGACTGAGGAGCGGGTGATCCTGGTGTATGATCTCTTCAGGTTTAGTCATACGCCACTTACAATACTAAATAGGTCATATATGAGCCAAAGATCAGAGGTGTTTCTAAAGCGTAACATACAAAGAAAAGAAGTTGGAGAGATAAGGACGATAGATGCTTGATAGGAAAGGTGAAGCAAATAGCACCAGAGCATCCGCCAGCCACCAGCACTTCTTCCAATACCTCCAATAGGACCCAGCCAAATTGGTGATGAACCTTGAAAACTCTCACAAACAAAGTTCTAGCAAGATTCCTTAAAACGTGGGGATTTGAATCAAAGTCTTTCGTTCCTATGCACAACGTGACACAACCTGATCTCTAACGGCATGAGTAAATCAAAAGGAGGTTGGAGACATATCTTTGTATTATTCTTGCCGACAGACAGACAGACAGACAGACAAACAGACAGACAGACAGACAGACAGCCAACCAAACGGACAGACAGACAGACAGACAGACAGACAGACAGACAGACAGACAGACAGACAGACAGACAGACAGACAGACAGACCTAACGTTACCATTTAAAACGTATATGGAGAGACTAGCAACAAACGTCTGTGGTGTAGCGTTTAGGTGCTCTGCCGTCTCACACAGCAGATTTGAGTTTGATCTCTTGTGGGGAGAATTTTTATCGAGTATCTCTGTCTTTCTGCTGGGATGCTGTATCTCTCTGTGCCCAGATTGGTTTTGAAAGGCGAGGTCGAAGCCCGACTCAAATTTAAACAAAAACAGACTGAACAGACTGGGAGTTGAAAGAATACAGTGATAATTTGATGAATGAGGACCGAAAGAAGAGAGGGGTGTCAGTTTTAGTTTTTGTAAGAGTTTTAAGGTACTTGCAACACAAGTAGGTCATATAAGTGCCGAAGATTAGAAGCGTTACTAGAGAGAAATTTAAAGAAAAAAAGGAAAGATAAGGACGACAGATGTTTTATAAGAAAAGAAGTAACAAACCACGTCAGAGCACCCACCAACCACCCACGAGGGTTGTCAGTGAGAAGTGGAAGCACGAGGAGAGGAAAATAACGAAGGGAGCTGAGATAAATCAGACGGACTGAAGAGGAAGTGCAAACGTGTGGAAGGAGAGCGGAGGAAAGCAGGAAGAAGATGTATCAATTTTGGAAGGACCGTCACTTACACGATCGCCCACGGGACCCTTATACCCTGTGCACACTGTCAATCGAATTCAGTCGAATTCAGTTGGGACTAGTCAGGGTTTTTTTCTCCATGGATGGAGCAAAAGCTACATCTTGACACTATTCGACTGAATTCGACTAAATTCGATTGTGACCTTCAAAACCAAACGCTTTTTGTTTTTCATGGTCGTGAGTCGAACGATCGGCCGTGTACAGTGTGCGCTAAAAAGCAGTAATGGACAGTGTAGATTTGAAGAAGCTGATACTAATAGAGCTAGAAAGTTGTCGACATTTCCCATGTCTGTAGGATTCAAGAACCCCTTGAAACGGCAACCTCGATATGCAGCAGTCGGCACTTGAAATCTTTACGGAAGAAAATGGCTGTGTAGTGAACGGCAAGTTTTGTGACAATACAGTAACACCGTCAAAGTTTTCAAACCTTGTCAAATAATACACAACAAGGAAAGGGTATATCCATAGTGTGCACTGAAGCCGCCTATAATGTACCCCCCCCC
>NW_004797504.1:979730-994375 GCF_000002075.1 Aplysia californica
GGGAGAAACTCCTCTGTACTCTGTGATTAAATTACAGTGTATTTCATTAAACTACCAGCTGTATGTTGTGTTGTGTTGTGTTTCATTGCCAGAACTACAATGTCTACGTGCGTGCCGCGGGGTGGGAAGGAGGAGAGGTGCTCCTCTCTGTACTCATTTGTGAAAGTATTTCCTAAAACTACCATGTTTGTTGTTTTGTGTTTCAGTGCCAGAACTATATGTCTACGTGCGTGCCGTGGGAAAGCCCTTGCTGCGGCAGTATGGCGTGTCTTAACCTGGCCCGCGGGTACTGTCTCTACCCTCTGGAGGAGTGCTTCTGTCACAAACCGGACGTCGACATCTACTAGACTGACCAGCGCTTTGTTTGGTACAAACATTAATGTCGACGTCACAGCAGTTTGTTTAGAACAACATCAATGTTGACGTCACAACACTTTTGGGACAAACATTAAAGTCGACGTCAACATGCTTTATTTAGAACAACAACAACGTCGCTGTCTACTAGACTGAGCAATACTTTATTTGGGACAAACATCTAAGTCGACATCTATTAGACTAAGCAACACTTTGTTTGGAAAAAACATCGAGTTTTGAATAACAGCACCAAAGTCGACAATAAAGTCGAAATTATCCCAGACGGCCGCCCAAAGTCGATGATAAAAGTGGTTGTCTTATACAGGTGGACGACATTGACAGTGTCACAGTAATAACAGAGACATAAGAGAAGGGTAGGAAGAGGTCGTCTGTACATGTGATTGATCGTTTTATACAGGTGGCCATTAGAGCAGGTTCGACTGTATTATGTGTTGGACAAACAGCAACACAGACATCTACAAGACTTCACAACAGTTTGTTTTAGACAACAACAGACTGAGCTTCGTTTGTCTTATTGTAACAGAACGATGTCTGACAGGTTGTGAGCTGTGCGCTTGGAATTTTAAAAAGACCCCCCCACACACACACACACACACACACACACCCCCACACACACACACACAAAACCGTTCCACTTTGGAGTCTTGTTTTCTTAAAGGGTGGAGTGTTGGAGGGGGGGAATATGGAGCTCGCCCTTTGCTCCGAAACAGGGCCAGTTCAGACAGGATAATAATCCTTTCGTTCCTGCCACAAGTCTGATTATAAATAGGCATTTTCTAAAGCAGAAGAAAAGGACAATGGAAAGGCGAGGCTTTTATTAGGAGAATGTTTTCAGTTGCGCACATGAAGTAGGCATCACGAAGTAACGTACTACCCATATCAGCCTCTACACCTCCATCCCCCCCACCCCACCAACCGCCACCCCTTCCCTCTGGTACCCACCTCACTATATTCCACAGGCTGTAGATTTGATTAGCAGTGCACAGTTGAAGAAAAGACCGGACAGTGAACTGAGTTTTTCAAGATGGCCGCCTGTGCCACATTCAATAGCATGTGAAGAGAAAAGAGAGTCACGTATCAAAAACTCTACACGAAAAAAGAAACAGACACAGAGAATGAATCGACATGATTTGGTTTCAAACGGAAGTTACCAACTCTGAATATAGATTTTAGAAAGATGAACAAAAAAAACAATAAATTATTGGTTTGATTTTTCCAGAAATTGGTTTTTGTTGTCGTCTATCTTTTATCTGTTTGAACTTTAGTTAATCGTTTTGGGGGTAATGATGTGTTTTTGTCATTGCTATTGTTGTTACTGTTCCTAGTTCATGTTACTGTTGTGGTTGTTTTTTGTTGTTGTTGTTGTTGTTGTTGTTGTTGTTGTTGTTGACGATGGTATTGTTGTTGTTGTCGTGGTCGTTGTTGTCATTGTCGTCGTCACCGCTGTAGTTATCGTTGTATTCTTTGTTGTCATTGTCGTCGTCAACGCTGTAGTTATCGTTGTATTCTTTCAAGATAAACCATAGTACGAGTGTTCGTATCGTTTATTATTTCATTACGCTTCGGGAAAATGAAGGCAGGGGTATATTTACTGGCATGTTTGTTTGTTTTTATCTTTATTTTGTTTGGATTTGTTTTTGTTTGTTTTTTATCTCTTGGACCCGGAGCCCCAATAGTAAAAAGAAGCCAACAGCCCGGTGTGTTTTGTGGTTGGTTTAGTTTGGCGAGTAGTTATCATAGTTTTGTTCAATTTTGTTTCAATGTAAGTGTTTTACGACCCCATTGACACAGTTTAGATAATTTAGGAAGCGGGCTTCTACCATGCCTGTCAGAGCTGAGAGGAATCCAACGTCCCTGCAGAAAGAACAAAAGATGCTATAAATATTCTCCCAAATGGAAATCGAACAAAGGTCTTCTGCGAGCGACAGCAAAGAGACTAACCGCTACACCATAGACGCTGGTAGAATTTGTAATATGGATTTGTGAGGGGGGGGTTGTGGTGAATGATTATGGTTTTTATTTAAAAATATATATATTTCACTAGCTGGGCCCCCTTTCGATGAAAGGAAAGATCGGTGCATTAACATCAACTGAAAGTCATTGGGCGACCATATTTTTACACTCTATTGGAAAGGAGCAATAAATTTTGAGAGGTCTAAACAAAAACAATCAGAAGGTCTACCACACTTAAAATAGTGCTCAGTATTTCGCGACACAGCGCGATAGTATCGAACGGAAGTACGACTTGAAATAAACAAACCTGGCAGGATTTTCAAAAATTAGAGAAAGAAGCGTGTTGATTGTTCCCAGTAGCAAGAAAAAGAATTTGACAAAGTAGTCCAGAAAAAGCGATGATGGGCATCAAACGAAAGGATCACAGTCGAATTTAGCATCAAGTAAAAAAAGAAAACATGAGGCTAGATCTATAGATCACACTTAAAATAGTGCTCAGTATTGCGCGACAGTGCGCGATAGAATCGAACGGAAGTACGACTTGAAGTTTGAAATAGGAAGAGTCTAGGTAGTCCCCAATTGGGGTCTACGTAGTCATGGTGTCTAGGTAGTCCCCAATTGAGGTCTACGTAGTCATGGTGCCTAGGTAGTCCCCAATTGGGGTCTACGTAGTCATGGTGTCTAGGTAGTCCCCATTTGGGGTCTACGTAGTCATGGTGTCTAGGTGGACCCCAAAAATGTGGGATTGTGATTGGCTCGCTGAGCGAGCGGTAGTTTACATTGGTTACAATGCAAGGCTGCTAGGCCTATCTAGTCTATCTAGTGTTACTATAATTAGTTTATTTTAGCCTAGAGAGAGAGAGAGAGTATTTCATGAATAAACGTATCTAGATCTAGATCTAGATTTTGTTGTGCACCCAGCCAAGAGTGTGCAGTGCGGTCTAGATTTAGATTCTCAAGATCTAGATCTAGTGGTGGCCTGGTGGGCGAATGACCGAAAAGCGACTCTTGACTACTTGCCTGTGAATTGGCGGAAACACACTAGGCCTATCATGCAACTTGATTCATACATGGGGACTGGATCTAGTCGAGTCCAGGGGGCGGCCATTTTGGCGAAATGCTAACGAAAGGCTCATGCTCTTTTACAATATGGAAATTCCTCAATCTCAAACATCATTTTCACAAGTAAACATTTTTTTTTTTAAATCTTGCTTAAATCTTAAATCTTTAAATCTAGCCAAGAATAAGCTATTTTGCTAAAAGTATTTGTACATATAAAGAATAATAGAAATGAAACCTCATCACCAGGCGCAGTTCGTCCATAGAGCACGGTCGTGCAGTACCGCCAAAAAATTTTAATGTTCTATTACGTAAAGCACCCAGAATAATAAAATAAAAGAAGCCAGAAACAAATACTAGCCAAATATTATATCAAAACAAGGTCCTCACTAGCGCCATAACTGTCATTTCTGGGTCTGTAGCGCCAACTATTCCAAAGTCCGCGTGCTTTATTTAAACATAATACGATATTCAACAGTGTAACCTGACCTATAAATCGCTCTTGGGGATAACCCAAGCGATGACGACACTCGTACCGAGTTTGGCGGTACATTAATATTAATAAGACAGCACATCTCAAATGTGCTCCTGCCGAATAGTGCCGAAACATAGCCCACAATAGGCTGTCTAAAAATAAGCGCGATATACTGTGCGCTATTCTTTTCCAATATTATGTGAGCCCCGGAGCAATCCAGCGGAGTGCTCAAGTGAATTGTGATTGGTTCATTTTCTTGCCACTATTTTAAGTGACTCTGTGACCGTGAACCTGAGAGAGGTGAACGTGACCGTCCTATGAGTTGTGCCTTTGAATGGTTTTGTAGTGGAGTTGGAGTAGTGAAAGTTATTACTTGAGTGTTCAGTTCCAATACAGGATGAACGAAATTGATGTTTAGCTAACAAACAAATTCAGTACTAAAAATCAAAGCGACAAGTAAAAAGAATGAAAATAAAAGCACGATATCCTCCCTCACCAACCCAAAGATCTTAAAAGTATACACCGTCTCATTTACTATGCTCTTGACTATCTTCAGCATGCGATAGCTTAATTGTGCACGTCCACTTTTTAGCACGACGAGCCGCCCCTGCTCATCACATTGTGTTTGTTAACACAGGCGTCTATACCTATACAACTGCCTACATTTTTTTAAAATTGAATTTCATTAGGAAATCAAAATAAAACAAAGGGATACATATTTTGTGGAATGCATGTCACTGGAAAGGCTAACTGGGATAAGCTGTCAAATCCATGGATTCTGGAATGCTTTAGGTTATAATTATTATTAGTACATCAAATAATGAACAACAAGAAAAAGAACAATAATACTACACCAGGGGTTCTCAGCCTGTCGGGCTTTGAAGTCGGGCTTTCAGGATAAAGTGAAGGACAAAGCACCACACGCAAAAGACGTTCACTGCATAACACATAGATATGCACTGCCTTGCAAGACTCTTTATCGCACTTCGAAGGAAACGTTGGAATCGACTGCTAAGGTTGTCAACTATGTGAAACGCAGCCCCCTAAATACACGACTGTTCAAGGAACTCTGTTCTGACATGAGTGCAGATAATGGAACACTGCTTTTCTACACTCAAGTTCGATGGTTATCGAAAGGAAACGTTGTATGTCGTGTCTTCGAGCTGAGAGAGGAGATCAAGTTCTTCCTGAAAGTGCAAGGAAAAGATGAGCTCAGCAGGCTCTTCTCAAATAATTTGTGGATCCAAAAACTTGCCTATAGTATATGTTTGATGTTTGACTTCTTCAACAAACTCACTTGAAACTTCAAGGTCAACAGACACACTTTGTTCAGTTTAAAGACGTTCTGGGTGGCTCTTTTTTTTTTATTCAGAATGGGCACCGAAAAGTTACAGAAGGAAACATTGCTATGTTTACCAACATTTCACAGAGCTGTTAAATCCAGAGGAGACCTTGTCTTCATGTAGACATAGCTGCACATCTGAAATCTCCTGAAGATGCGTTCAAGAACTATTTTTCTGACCTTGATTGTGGTGAAGAAGCTTTTGTGGGAAACCCTTTCACTCTTGGACTAGACATCACTGTCATTGCAGATGTCATTCAAGACGAGCTTTTGGAATTGAGACACGATTCGTCAGCACGCGACACGTTTCTTGAGAAATCTCTTGCTCAGTTTTGACATTCACTCCAGGAATTATACCCTCAGGTCAGCAAAACAGCACTTCGAGTCACTGGCCCATTTGCCTCGACTTTCCTTTGAGAAAGTGGATTTTCTACCCTTGTCCAACTAAAGACAAAAGCAAGGAACAAGCTGGATGTTGCTGATGATATGCGCTTTGCTTTATCCAAGACTTCCCCGAGAATTTCAAGACTGGTCCCTGAACTACAGGTACAGCCCTCTCACTAGCTTATTTTTCTATCACTGTGTGTGTGCGTGTGTATGCGTGTGTATGTGTGTGTATGAGTGTGTGTGTGTGTGTGTGTGTGTGTGTGTGTGTGTGTGTGTGTGTGTGTGTTTGTGTTCTCTCCCTTTTCTCGACTTGTATTTCCTTGAAAAAAAATGGTTTGAAACATCAAAGGTACAGTTATTGGTCTGTATTAACTATGTAACGTAGGTCTTACTAATTGTCTTCCGCTGGATTGTGCGCATTGGGGGTGGGGGGTGGTTAAAGGGTTAGACTATTACTTTTTTTGGGGTTGGGGTATCAGGGGTCGTTCCACTTGTCAAACTATCAAAAGGGGGTCGCGGATCGAAAAAGGTTGAAAACCACAGACCTAGACACTTCCATTTAGATATTCTCCACTCTTATTTTAGGTATTTAAGATGTTGCACACTTTACTGAAATTGTATTCAGATATTTTTCACTCTTTTGTTAGGTATTTAAGATGTTGCAAAAGAATGGTAGGATTCTCTTCAAATGAAGAAATAATTACTTGATTGATTGCTTATCCGATCCATTTTGAAATTCAAAGGAGGCCAGTCACTTTTTAAAGAGCTATGATGCAGTGAAAAGAACAGGAAGTAGTAGTAACTGGCAGAAACAACACCTAAGATTAACTAGCTGCTGCCAATAATCTGGCCAACGAGTAAACTTTCTGAAGGGAGAAATATTCTTATTACGAAGTGACTGAAACAGCCCTTAAGCTTTGCATGCTGCAGTCAACGATGAAATAGAATACGGTATTTGTATATGGCAGAAACAGCACTTGAGAATAGCAAGCTGCTGCCTACAGAACCCTAAAAAGGTGAAGATTTGCCGGGATCTCTTCTAAGCTATATAAAGCAGTGGAGCTTAATCATTATAGACCAGGACGTAGCCATTGCTAGAAACGTGTCGTGTATAAGGAGGCGTAGGCTAAGTTGTCTTTGCTAAGTATTGAATTACTCTGGTGATGACTAGCGAGTTGTTCAAACGATGTTTAGTTTCATTTCCCTTTGTGTTATTTAACGTTTCTCTTTTCTTCTGTTTGAATTGCCCTAGTAAGTAAGCCTATTGTTGTTTTTTTAACTTCACTGGAATTTGTATTTTAGATTTAAAGACTTCTTTTTTTGAAAAGCAACAGTATTTTTTTCCCGTTTTCTATTTTCTCAGGGCCCATCGTGTTTTCAAGAGATATATTGTGAAAGAGCGTCGATTCATGTAGGACCAGCCAAGAGAAATTGTTCGATCTGCAATATTGTTTGTCTTCTTTGCTTTTGAAGTATATTGAAGTACATGTACATTAACAGAGAAATTATACATAGGGGTATATTACACTTTGTTTTAAAGATAAAAGAAACCTTTTGTGTGTCCTAGTCCTAGTCGCTGTGGTTGTTCTGTGTGTCAAAGTGGTTGTGTTCATTATGATCTTTGATGGTTGTAGTGGTGTTTGTGTGTCGTGCGGGGTTTTAGTGGTGTTTGTGTGTCGTAGTTGTTAGTTGTAGTGGTCATTATGGTTGCTAGTTGTAGTGGCCATTATGGTTGCTAGTTGTAATGGTCATTATGGTTGAAGTTGTCGTGGTAGTCGTGGGCACAGTTGTCATGGGCAAAGTTTTGGGATCATTATGGTTGTCTTGGATCAAGCCGTTATGGGTTTCACGGTTCAAAGTCGTCACGGATCTAAGTTTTTGTGGTCTTTGTATGCGGAGACCATCGTGGGTTGTAGTTGGAAGTCGTCGGAGTCGTCGCTAGTCGAGGTTGTCATTGTTGTCGTAGGTCGTCGTCATTGTGGGACGTGGGTAATGTGGGCGATGTGGGCGTTATGGGTGATGTGGGCGTTGTGGGTTGTGGCTCGTGAGTGTTGTAGGTCGTGGGTGATGTGGGCGTTGTATGTTGTGAGTGATGTTGGTGGTGTGGGATGCGGGCGTTGTGGGCGTTGTGGTTGATGTGGGCGTTGTGGGTTGTGGGTGATGTGGGCGTTGTGGGTGATGTGGGCGTTGTGGGTTGTGGGTGATGTGGGCGTTGTGGGTTATGTGGGTCGTGGGTGATGTGGGCGTTGTATGTTGTGGGTGATGTTGGTGGTGTGGGATGCGGGCGTTGTTGGTTGTGGGTGATGTGGGTCGTGGGTGATGTGGGCGTTGTGGGTGATGTGGGCGTTGTAGGTGATGTTGGTGGTGTGTGATGCGGGCGTTGTTGGTTGTGGGTGATGTGGGTCGTGGGTGATGTGGGCGTTGTGGGTTGTGGTCGGCATGGATGTTTTGGGTTGTATGGGTCAAGTGGTCACGTGTAGAGGTCGTCATGGGATGTAGTTGTCGTGGTCATCATGATGTTTGAACGTCAAGTGTTTCTGGTCTTCGCAAGTGGAATTTATTGAGGTTATCCTGGCACCGCGGTTTTATTCAAAGAAAAAAAATCTGAAATTATGCAAACTGAACCCAATAAGAATGAAATTATGCGATTCTGCTAATTTTAACAAAGAATGGTAAAGGAAAATGATCAGAAATTAATTATGAAAAAAATAATCAAGTTTTGCTAAATTATGCAGGTTGTCTATTATGGTGAAGTTGTTATGGCTATCTTGTTGAAGTTGTTATGGCTATCGTGGTGAAGTTGTTTTGGTTATCATGTTGAAGTCGTCATGGTGAAGTTGTTATGGTTATCTTGGTGAAGTTGTTATGGCTATCATGGTGAAGTTGTTATGGCTATCGTGGTGAAGTTGTTGTGGTTATCATGGGTTGAAGTCATCGTGGTCATTGTGATTTGAGGTCGTCGAGATCAGTTTTTGTGGGTCAAGGTTGTTGAGGTTGTCATGGTCGCCGTAGGTCGGTTGGTCAAAGTCATCGTGGTTTTTGGGTGGTTGGCGGATGCTCTGGTGTGGTTTGCTCCTTTTTTCCTATCGAACATCTATCATCCTTATCTCCCCTTCTTCTTTTTTATGTTTGTTACTGTCGTGTAACACCTCTAATCTTCTGGCGCTCAATGACCTTTTGCAGTTGCGAGCACCATAAAACCTCTACTAAAACTAAAACTAAAAAGTTGTCGTGGTTTGTGTAGGTCAAAGTTGTCGTGGTTTGTGTAGGTCACAGTTGTCGTGGTTTGAAGTCATTGTAATTTGTGTGGGTCAGAAAAAAAGAGGACGCTGCACAGTGCGACCAGCAATGGCATGGTTGTGAAAGTGTTCTGTATTGGTACTGTGTATTTATGTTTGTGTATGTCTATGTACGTATGCATTTATAATTATAAACTTATGTATCACATGGGGCCTGGCCTTCTATTTCGTTGAATCTGAGGAGTGTTCGCTATAGCAAATTGAAATGAGGTCTTTGTGTAGAGAACTACAGACACAAAGTTACGGATGTATGATGTTTTCGACTTCCTGAATCAAAATTAGTTTGGTTTCAATTACTGAGAGTCGTTGGATCCGAGCGTGCTCATTTATGTGTTCATTGACTATGTGATATTTTAAAACTGATTTTAATGAATATTTGAAAAACATGGGAATCTCTCTCCTTATGTTGAGGCGGAGTTCCACTGTACTATGTTGACAAATAAAAGGAAATGAATGCTTGTCGTTTTTTGTCCTTTTTGTCGTTTTTATTTAAAAGTTCTTGTTTTTTTATGTCGTTTTCCGCCCTCATCAACACAATTTAATTAAATCATTTAAGAGGCAGGCCTGTGACCCTGCCTGTCACTGTCGAGCCAACTTTGTTGTGGTCTGCTCCTTCCTTGTCGATAAAAATGGTATAGGTTTAACGCCTCTATCAACACTATTAGTTTATTTAAGAGGCGGGACCTCCGAGTTTAATGTCGATCTCCGAAAGGACCGAGCTAAATGGGAATTGCGTGTGAAGTGCTTTTCCCAAGGACACAACGTCGGACCGAGCTGAGGCTCGAACCCCCGAATGTGCAATCTCTCGATTACGAGCCTGGTGGCCTAACCACTCACTTTCCCTCATACTCATTCTCTCACTCCAACACTTTCACTCATCCTCACTCTCACACACACACACTCACACTCATACTCACTCACTCTCACTCTCTCTCTCTATCTTTCTCTCTCTCTATCTTTCTCTCTCTCTCTTTCTCTCTCTCTCTCTCTCTCTCTCTCTCTCTCTCTCTCTCTCTCTCTCTCTCTCTCTCTCTCTCTCTCACTTACTCTCTTTCACTTTCAATCACTCACTCACTCTCACTCTCACCCTCTCACTTACTCCCTTTCACTCCCACTCTTTCACTGACTCATTCACTCACTCTTACTCACTCTTACTCACTCTCTCTCTCTCTCTCTCTTTCTCTCTCTCTCTCTCTCTCTCTCTCTCTCTCTCTCTCTCTCTCTCTCTCTCTCTCTCTCTCATTCTCTTTCTTCCTCCAACTCATTCATTCATTCATTCTCATTGCTACTCACTCATTCTCTCACTCAAAACAGTAGGAGGAAAAAGAAATCATTACACTTCCGGCTTTTCAGAACACATTCATTTTTAAATAAAATTTAACCTTTTCTTTTTCAAATGACTGGAATGGCACTGAGGATATTGTCAAAGAGGTTATAAATCAGTAGCCTACTACTAGAGCTCACGGTTGTGACGTCACCCAGGTGAAACAGCAAAAAAGCCCGCTCAGCGCGCAGTACCGCCATGTTAGACGCTCAGCGCGCAGTACCGCCATGTTAGACGCTCAGCGCGCAGTACCGCCATGTTAGAGAGGATTCGAAACTAGACGTCCCTCGCAACGTCTAAGCCTTCATATACTAATAGTATGGGCGTTGAGCATACCGTGAGCGCTTAGTTCAGTTGTTTTTTTAAAGCTTGCTTTTCTATGACATACTTGCATATACAATACCGCAACTTCTGACCGTTTTTTGGGAACCTAATTGTACTTAAACGTGGCTACAAATGAACAGAGAGATATGTGAGGCATCGTGGTGAAATCAGGCGCCTGCTCGTCAAAAATTATGAAATTGAAGAAAAGGGCATTTTTTCATCAGTTTTTCAATTTTTTCGATTTAAAAAAAAATTATTTTTTTTTGCCTAAGCACCTTTTATGTTCATATGAAAACATATTTACATGTGAATTTTACTGAAAACCCTTTTCTAAAGGCACATAGTACATGTATTTAATTTTCAGTTTTTTTAGGATTCTCAAGCTATTAAAGTTACAAACTTTGGCCTTCATTTCTCATCAGTTTAACCGCTGAAACCAGGCAGCCTCACCTTCTTCAATCGCACCTATCTCGACTTCTATTCAAGCTAGATGGATATTTTTTTCACAGAAAGCAAGGCAAATGAATAATCTTTCAGATGATGCCAACAACTTCACATACCCCAAAATTGGCGAGCTCCTGATCAGCTGATTCTACCACGTCGTAGCACATAATATAGATTCCCAAAAGGTTCTGAACAAAAAACGCAGATGTTAAACGTTTCCCAAATAAATAAATCATAGAAGATGTCACTGATTCTTTTAACTCTTTGTAAACTTGCATTCTGGTCAAATCTGTACTGAACGATTCAGTAGCTGCTATGTTCCAATTCTGTATATTATTATTTACCAATTCCAGTACGACTATCTGATACAATAAAATAAAGTGAGCTCAACATTGAATGAGAATCAAAAATAAAAATGAAAAAAAAAGTCCTCCCCGGCGGGGAATCGAACCCCGGTCTCCCGCGTGACAGGCGGGGATACTTACCACTATACTACCGAGGACACACTTGCAGCTTCCCCAGATTTAGTGTCTTCAAGTAGGTGACGTTTTGCTCTTCGAGCTGCCCATGTAAGTTGGGCCATGCTTTTACACTATACTGAAATTGTATTTAGATAGGAAGAGTCTAGGTTGTCCATTGGGGTCTACGTAGTCATGGTGTCTAGGCAGTCCCCAATTGGGGTCTACGTAGTCATGGTGTCTAGATAGTCCCAATTTGGGGTCTACGTAGTCATGGTGTCTAGGCACTTCCCAATTTGGGGTCTACGTAGTCATGGTGTCTAGGCACTTCCCAATTGGGGTCTACGTAGTCATGGTGTCTAGATAGTCCCCAATTGGGGTCTACGTAGTCATGGTGTCTAGGCAGTCCCCAATTGGGGTCTACGTAGTCATGGTGTCTAGATAGTCCCCAATTGGGGTCTACGTAGTCATAGTGTCTACGTAGACCCCAATTGGGGTCTACGTAGACATGGTGTCTAGGTAGTCCCCAATTGGGGTCTACGTAGACATGGTGTCTAGGTAGTCCCCAATTGGGGTCTACGTAGTCCTGGTGTCTAGGTAGTCCCCAAGTGGGGTCTACGTAGACATGGTGTCTAGGTAGTCCCCAATTGGGGTCTACGTAGTCCTGGTGTCTAGGTAGTCCCCAATTGGGGTCTACGTAGACATGGTGTCTAGGTAGTCCCCAATTGGGGTCTACGTAGACATGGTGTCTAGGTAGTCCCCAATTGGGGTCTACGTAGTCCTGGTGTCTAGGTAGTCCCCAATTGGGGTCTACGTAGAAATGGTGTCTAGGTAGTCCCCAATTGGGGTCTACGTAGTCCTGGTGTCTAGGTAATCCCCAATTGGGGTCTACGTAGTCATGGTGTCTAGGTGGACCCCAGAAGTGTTGGGTTGTGATTGGCTCGCTGAGCGAGCGGACATTGGTTACAATGCCTAATTACTGATCCTCTCGGGTAGTATATATGTCTATCTAGATCTAGTGTTACTATAATTAATTTATTTTAGCCTAGAGAGAGAATTTCATGAATAAACGTATCTAGATCTAGATCTAGATTTTGTTGTGCACCCAGCCAAGAGTGTGCAGTGCGGTCTAGATTTAGATTCTAGATCTAGATCTAGTGGTGGCCTGGTGGGCGAATGACCGAAGAGCGACTTTTGACTACTTGCCTGTGAATTGGCGGAAACACACTAGGCCTATCATGCAACTTGATACTGGATCTAACGAAAGGCTCATGCTCTTTTACAATGTGAAAATTTTTCAATCTCAAACATAATTTTCACAAGTAAAATATTTTTGGTTCAAATCTTGGTTATTTATCTAGCCAAGAATAAGCTATTTTGTTAAAAGTATTTGTGTATATAAAGAATAATAGAAATGAAACCTCATCCCATTGTGTTTGTTAACACAGGCGCCTATACTTATACAACTGCCTACATTTTTTTATTTTTTGTGAAATCAAAATAAATTCGTTTTAGTGACACTGATGACAATTAAAGTTTCAGAACTAATGTATATTTCTGTAATCCAACACAAGGGACATAACTCATTTTAGTCTTTTGCGAGAGTAATTTACTGTTTATCTCCCCTGCTTTACTTGCGCCTTTATTCCGATGTCGAAGCCAATGCTAAGTCTTGGGTAAACATTCAAACTGTAAAACTCATGATGTTGAAGAAAAAAGGAGAGAAATTTAAATTGAGTGGTACTGGCCAGATATTTGTCGTTATGGTTGTTGTTGTTGTTGTTGTTGTTGTTGTTGTTGTTGTTGTTGTTTTTGTTGTTGTTGTTGTTGTTGTTGTTGTTGTGGACGAGGAGGAGGAGAAGGAGAAGGAAGGGGAGGGGGAATCTATTATATAATAGTATTTCAACGATCCGTTTAGACAGTAACTTAAAAAGACTGTGAGTATTAAATTTATCACTAAGGTGGTTCATAAATCAGGAAATTATTTGCATCAACAATGATATTTCTATGGCCCCAGTTACGTTGTACCTTTCAATATGAAACAACACGTATAATAACAATATGTTAACGAAAGCAATGTTGTCTCCTAAAGTCTCGTTTCGTTCCTGGTTCGTGTTATGTGTTATGTTTTGTTTTGATTTTTATTTATTTCTGTCGGACAATTTGGCCGTGCGTAAGGCTATGGAAAACAATAATAGCATTGTTGGGTTGGTTTGGGTTGGGTGTTTTCATTATTATCTCCCTTGCTATAGCAGTGATTGAATTTGATCTCGATTTTAGATGCACGTTTGAACAATCAGATTCGTAATAAGGGGGCCTAGTATGTTCTTTTTGGTACAGAACTAAATATTTTCGACAATCGCTTGCACTGGAGAGACGAAGAATTTTTTAAGAGAATGGTATAGATCTAGAAGTCAAAAAGAAGGAATTCATGCGATAAAGGTCAACTTGGCGATTTTTTTTTTAAAGCTTCACTTAAAGGAAGAGTATTAGTGTACTTCTGGCCTTTTTAAAATTATAAGTAGAGGGTTTTACGGCGCTCTCAACTGCATAAGGTTATATGAGCGCCAGTTCTGGCCTTTGAGATCACATTAAAAATGAGGAGTACACTTTTAGTGTGACCACTACTGATAATAAGATATAAAACTAACTAACAGGTAGGGGCCTAACAATAACATCGCGCTCGTGTTTTAATTGTTATATAAACCCTTTCGCTAATATAGCAAGGGCACTCAAAGAAAATAGGATCGAACCCGAGGTATAAAATACCTCTTCAATGATTAAGAAGCATTTGGTAAGTCTTAAATTGCCACACTCTAGTAATTTTATGGTGTATGTTATCTACAAGTATTTAAATTACTGTATCAATAAAACTGTGGTTTTGCTATAAAAATTAATAATAAAGAATTTTATGATGTGTATTAATATATAGTATTTTATAAAATAAATATTTAGTTTGTACAACTTTGTACAATTTCAGTATGGCTCACTTTCTAATTCTTAGACTATAATTTGAATTATGTCCCTTGAAAAAACTAGTTGTTTCCCATATAAAGCCCTGAAATCGGCAAGTTTGCTACTTCTGACAGCAGTTCAATGTCGCTGTGATAATGCAGTGTTACTGTAGCATCAGTTTGTATCATTTCTGTTTATTTAGCAGGGCAGAGTCACAATTGCTTTTGTTCATAGTTTCTGCGGGGGGGGG
>NW_004797504.1:997306-998602 GCF_000002075.1 Aplysia californica
CAACAACAACAACAACAATAACAACAACAACAACAAAAGCTACAATAACAGTAACAATTAATGCCATTATCAAAACTGCAGCATCAGTATCAAAAGCGCTATACACATGTACTTCAAGTTTAGTTTGGTAAGCGTTGTACGGAGCTCGCAACTACAACTATGTGCATGTACTTTAATACTGACAATGATAACTTGTTCTACAATAATATCTTTTTTGCTACCTCTTTTGGCTTCAAGGTTCACAGTCGTGACTTGTTGACTCTCAAGGGTTTTTTTCTTCTTCTTTTTGGGGGGAGTCAAAGAGAAGTGTTTGTCTTCTTGAGAGGCTCAATGTCGACGGCTACTCTGTGTTGAAAACAGTAATTGAACTACATGTATTTAGTAACGAGCCCCAAGTTCGCAGCTATCAAGAATTCTTTTGTGCAAAATAATGTCATTCTTTCACTGCAGTCTGTAACTCTGATAACGTGAAGAAGAGCTATGTCCTTGACAGAGGTGGAACACTGCCTGGTAATCATTTTCTGTAGTTTGCAAAGATTGTATGTGTAACTTATTATTTTACATAGAACTTGTCTCGGGGTTGTTCTAATTGTTGCTTTGTTTTTTCTTCTTTTCCTTTTTTCCCCTTTTATTTTGGAAGGGGGTAAAGGGGATACATCTACGAAAAGAGAGAAAATGTCTACAAAAACGTTGTTCCTTGAAGTGAACCTGTTTCGTGATGCGGTATCTGTGACATGTTGTGCCCAGTGCACGCTGCCGAATGGGTTCATTTGATTAAGTATGTGCCAGCCAGATTTTCCAAATATTTGGGGGGGGGGGGGCATAAGGTTGACACAATACGGTCAAATTTAACTAAATTCAACTGTGCCCTTCAAAGTCAAACATGTCGAATCGGTCGCGTTGTGCCAAAATGGTACCTTTTGGTACCAATCTGGCTGGCACAGACTGAATCAAATGAATCTGATTGGAACATGTATTTGATTTTCTAAATCACGATTGGGTCCGTTTGATGAAAGTATAACCAATATGCAAACAGAGGGCTATTACTTGTCATACGACATTGTAGGGTCATTACTTGTCATACGACTTTGCAGGGTCAGTGGTCAGATTTTCGGAATGCTCTATACCATAATAGGCTTCCGAGTCGAATTGGAGGAGAGTGACGCAGATGTAAATTTGATATAACGTGCATTGACCGGCACCATTTCTTGCCCCGACTCACACAATGTTGTGTTGTTTGTTTTTGTCGTTGTTTTGTTGTTGTTGTTGTTATGTTTAGGGGGGGGGGGCTTCTAG
>NW_004797504.1:999330-1000392 GCF_000002075.1 Aplysia californica
TAAATATATATTTACATTTGTCTTTGACCTTGACAGGTAAAGGCCTTAGTATCTGGGACATGTTCACGTCAGACAGCAGTCACGTGACCGGAGGTGGGGACGCCAAACAGTCAGCAGACACCTACCACCACGTCGACGATGACGTGACTTTGCTCAAAAACCTCGGGGTACTTCACGTTTGGTTTTGTTTGTTTACGTATTGTTGTTGTTGCTATTGCAGTTGTTGTTTTTGTAGTTGTTTTTGCTTTTGTTCTTTGTTTTCTAAAACAGCACCTGGACATGGATGGCTGGTGCCTCTATAAATAAATCATTGATGGTCTTTGTTTTCTCAAAGACCTCGGGATACGTTCCACTTTTTTGGTTCGAGTGTGCCGCCATATTGCCTTCGGTAATATACAGGTAGGCATAATTATGTGTCCGCTACATTCATAAAGAGAAAATCCTTGTATTTTCTTTTTCCAATAAAGAAATATTCCCCTCTGCAGACGCACTGGTCATCATCAGACATTGACGATTGAACTATTATCATTATTGTTTGGTGGGTGAGTAAGTAGGTAGGTAAGTAGGTAAGTGGGTAGGTAGGTAGGTAGGTAGGTAGGTAGGTAGGTAGGTAGGTGGGTAGGTAACATGACAAGTGATTTTGCATCCGCGACCGTAAACAAAAAAGAATTAAACTGTTTTAACAATTTTACTTCAAATTTTTCAGGTGGGCAGCTATAAATTCTCCATCTCATGGCCTCGAATTTTCCCCAACGGCACGAAAGACAATGTGAACCAAGCAGGTGTCAAGTTTTACAACACTCTGATTGACAAGCTCTTGGCCAATCAGATCACGCCATTTGTCAGCCTGTACTACTGGGACCTGCCCCAAGACCTACAGGACAAAGGCGGTTGGTCCAAAGACGAGTCGGTCACGTGGTTCGGCGACTATGCTGACTTCTGCTTCAAGACTTTTGGCGACAGGGTGAGAAGAAGAAGAAGAAGAAGAAGAAGAAGAAGAAGAAGAAGAAGAAGAAGAAGAAGAAGAAGAAGAAGAAGAAGAAGAAGAAGAAGAAGAAGAAG
>NW_004797504.1:1004536-1006897 GCF_000002075.1 Aplysia californica
GTATGTATGTATGTATGTATGTATGTATGTATGTATGTATGTATGTATGTACAGCAACAATATGCTGGCTGTTAGAATCTAATATAATATGTCTTTTGTTGGCAAGCTTCTCCGGTATACTAAGCTCAGAAAGCATTTGTTTTGTGGAGAGAGAGAAAACAGTTTCCTTAATTATTCCTACATAATTAATATTTTCCTGCTTTTTACAAATGTACAGATTGAATTTCGACAAAATATTTCTTGACCACATGCAACCGATACCACAGTTTAAGAAAATGCAATTATCTCAAAGCTGAAATATTAACACCCCCACCCCCACCCCCCTCATAAAAAATATCCTTTGATTTCCCCTAAGCCTTGTGTTTATATACCCATCTGCATATCGTATATAGACAATGATATCGTTTACACAGAAAGACATGCTATTTTGGAGGCTTTCCGAAAACAGTTTTGTACTATATGTTCTGAACAGCCATCAAGGCCGGATGTGACGTGCGAGGCTACTTCGTGTGGTCACTCCTGGACGGTTTCGACTGGTCACTGGGCTACACCAGCAAGAGCGGCCTGTACTACGTGGACATGGACAAAGGAGAGAAGCGTCGTTTCCCGCGCTCCTCCGCCACTTTCTACAAGAAGATGATCGCAAATAACGGACTCACCGACGAGCTTGTTGTCTACAGGGCTTGTGAGTTTGGTTATTAATACGTAAACAATGACCCTTCATCCCAAATCCCACGAATAATTGGTCGCTTTTAAGCACAAGGGGGTTATCCCGAAAAATGATGTTTTGAGAAAATCGAAGGTAAAGGTTTTGCCTCTTGTTCAGTTTTTTTAAAAGACAAAGAGAGTTTTTTCTATAACCAAACAAATATACGCACCAAAGAAACCAAACTTCTCAAATTATAAGCATGGCAATGCCCACTTTTAGTATATGTCAAGATTTCTGGAAACCCCCCGAAATCTGGGTTAGCCCGCTTGTCATTAAAAGCAACCAATTACAATGTATTACAGGAACTACACACTTTCTACAAGTTGATGATCGCAAATGACGTACTCACTGACGAACTTGTCACTTACAGGGCGTGTGAGTGTGAAGATACTCCATCAAGCAAAAATTCGCTCACCCATAGACCTACAACTATATTTATACTTTTAGAAGATCCCTCTTACTAGCGGAACCTCGTGGAAGTAAAGTTTGAAATTAAAGCGTTTCGCTTACGTACTTTGGTTCTTTAAAGGTTTACATGAAAAAGAACATTAGAACTTGTTTCACGTTCGCTGTTTCACAAACAACTAATTGGTTTGGTTCTTTCAGTGACTCTGTGCTGTAAGTACCTAGAGGAAATGTAATAAAACAATACGTCCGATAGCAAACCAAAGGCCATGTTGTTGCATGTTCGAACGATCATACACAAGTCAGAAACACAGATGTGAACATTTTATAGTAAGCATATCCATGGTGCTGTCTGTCTTTTTTAGGTTTCAGAAAAAGAAAAGAGAATTGAAAAATGTATATAAAAATAATTAAGTTATTTAAGTGCCCCGAAAATAGAAACTGGCAACCTTACCACAATAATTTATGCCAAAGGCCCAGGAAGTTGTCTCACTAACAAGTCAATCCCCAATGTCCGGATCGGATGCGGGAACGACTTTACTTTAAGTGCCCCAAAACAGCGCAACTTCAAGGGTCGTCGAATAACCTGAACGTAGCTCTACGTCCTCAATAGTTAAAAATTTCTCCACTGCTGTGTAGACGTATGCTTGTGTTCTCCAAATCTTGCTCAGTGCTGTCTTTTTTCTATTGGACTATAGAGGTAGGTTTCGAAGGTGCTACTACCGCTTTTGCAACTGTTAATTCTTAAATAAGGGGAAGATAATAATATTATTGCTTTGTTTAAATCTCTTTCGAATGTTGTTGTTGTGATTGTTGTTGTTGTTGTTATTGTTGTTGTTGTTGTTATTGTTGTTGTTGTTGTTGTTGTTGTTGTTGTTGTTGTTGTTGTTGTTGTCGATCCAGCAACAGCTGGGCCCTCCACCTTCTGTCCAATGCCATGCAGTGATAACTGCAGCTTTGATGAAGTTGCTGTAATGTTCCACAAAGTGTGTTGTCAACGTTAGGTCTCGGGGGAAGAAGTGTAGCATCTCTCTTGAATAAACATTGTATTTTGTCTGTACAGACGTAGATAAAGACGTTTCAGTAATGAAGGGGTTTGATCTCGGTTCCTTCTGGGTTTTTTCCCCAGACCCAGCAGACCGGGACGAGTTCCTGTACGACACCTTCCCACGTGACTTCATGTGGGGCGTGGCCACGGCATCTTACCAAGTGGAAGGTGGCTGGGACGCTGATGGTACGTGGGGGGG
>NW_004797504.1:1006997-1009246 GCF_000002075.1 Aplysia californica
CTACTCCTTGGCTCCTTCTTACTGCTGTCTTTCTGCAATACCCCTGATCTTCTGGTAGGAAGGATCTACACCTGGCCTTCTCCGAAGAGGGTGAAAAACCTCGGAGGGCCCATGTGCAAGTTGCGCACGTTTAAGATCCCTTAGTGGTCTAAATCGATGGGAGTAGGCTTTGGCCGCCACCCGGGCAAAATTCAAAATTTTCTACCAACTGAAAATATTAGGTGTGTCCCGCGCGCTCATATGACCTTATGCAGTTGCGAGCGCCGTAAAACACTTACCCAAAAAAATTTTTTTAAAGGAAGAACAAACTGAATTGCTCGAATAAGCAAGTACCCCACTTTGATAAAGGTTGGCGCTATGGATGAACAACACACGGGTCACGTCCATCTGACTGTGTGGAGAGCGACTAGAGCATGTTGCGGTTATCGCAGCCGATAGGATGTCAGGCGCGCGCTAATTACTACAGGCTGACCTGGCGATCGGTTCTGGTGACAGATCTGAAGATCCTGCGTCATCCAGTTAATTAGCACGCTTACAGTTGGGAGGGAAAAGAAAGAGGATTGGGCTGTCGAAGAGGGGGAGAGAGAGAGAGAGAGAGAGAGAGAGAGAGAGTACGGTCCCTGTGATTTGGAGGTGGGGATGGTGATAAATAGATCCATCACACCAGCAGGAGGACCAAAAAATGTGTGAAATGGTAAGGTTAATTAAGAGGTTGGACTTCCGAATTTAACGTCTATCTCTGATAGAACCACTCTAAATAGGAAACATTTGTGTGTAAAGTGTCTTTCCCAGAAACACAAATTCGAATCGAGATGAGCTTCGAAACCCCGAATCTGCAGCCTCACGTTTGCGAGTCCGGTAGCCCAACCATCAGGCTACAGGCGCCACCATCAACAAGAAATGCAACCTCTTGAGTAATGGAATAACTCTCGTGAATGATTTAAAGTAATACATGTTATAATGCTTGTTTGGGTACAGAGGAGCACATCGACAAAATAATGAACATTTTAGTGCTGAGAAAAGGTAAGACAAACAGACATACAGAAACAACAGAGGGAAAGTAAAGAAGTAGGGACTACCAATACCAGTAGTGCCCTCCAAACACCCGCTAAATGAAATAAAGAAATTTTACTTTATGGAGAAATCCGTCAAATATTTGTGTCATCACCTCCCTCCCCAGGCAAAGGCCCTAGTATCTGGGACACATTCGCCCACAACAACCGACTGGACAATGGCGATACCGGTGACGTGGCCTGTGACAGCTACCACTTGTACATGGAGGACGTGCGCATGCTCAAACAGCTGGGGGTCAGTAAAAACCATAGGCTTCATTCATTCATTCATTCATTCATTCATTCATTCATTCATTCATTTATTCATTCATTCTTTTGTTTGTTCGTTAGTTCATTCATTCGTTCATTCATTCATTCATTCATTCATTCATTCTAGGTTGTGTAAGCCTAGACTGCGCACTCTGACGTAATTCTAGTTCACCACGGAGGGCGTCAATTGATTCCAATTACTTTTGGGATCAAATGAAGGGCGAAGAGGCAAAGATTGTGGTCGGACTCGACTAAAGCGAGACTGGTGTTTTGTACCACATCACAGTTTTTAACCAGGACAAATAGTGGCTAGTCTAGCACATGATAATTCGATTCTATGGAGCAAATAGTTTTGGAATATTTTTATTCTAACATTACCCATCGTTTGTCGTAGTTTTATGTGTTTACTGAAGAAGAAGCCCATGGCTGGAGAGGGCAGGGACAGACAAGTGTGGCGTCGACTGCTCTCTGCCTTGTGTACCTGACGATACAGGGAGAGAGAAATGATCCATTTATTCATTCATTCCTTTGATCGTTCGTTCATTTGTTCATTCATTCATTCATTCATTCATTCATTCATTCATTCATTCATTCATCTATTCGCCCTTTGGTTTGTTGTGTATCACCAGGTGAACTTTTACCGTTTCTCCATCGCCTGGACTCGGGTGATGGCTGACGGGACACCTGCTACCACCAACCAGGCCGGCATTGACTACTACAACAAACTGATAGACGCACTTATAGCTGCTGGGATCACTCCCGTGGTGACTCTCTACCACTGGGACTTGCCACAGGCCTTGGAGGTGTGTGTGTGTGTGTGTGTGTGTGTGTGTGTGTATATGTGTGTGTGTGTCTGTCTGTGTGTGTTCGTGTGTGTGTGTGTGTGCGTGTGCGTGTGTGTGTGTGCGTGTGTGTGTGTGTGTGTGT
>NW_004797504.1:1015379-1029562 GCF_000002075.1 Aplysia californica
GGTATTTATCCGATCTCTCAGGACTGTCTGTGGGGAGGGTGTGGGGGGGGGGGCAAAAGCAAGAAAAAAGAAGTTAATCAAATAACTAATCAAATACTAACAAGTCGATGTAATCTTGTTATTTATATTCTTTATCGTTCCACGTTAGTGTTCAATTATCACTGTACGTACTCACTCACATTCCCTCTCATAGTCTATGACTGCCTGATACGAATAGACCATTAATATGGCACCTGAAAAAAGGACACGGGACCAAAACAAATTCCTTCTTGAGAGTTTGTTTGAGCGCAAGATTGCCTTATAGCGTCGAAGCGCTTCTCTGTCTTTGACACAGAACAAAAGATTAAACTTCTTCAAACATTCCCAATACAAACGCATAAAGCTTGCTCTCTGTTCCAGCTATCAGACTGGATGGCGTCAAGCTCACAGGTTACACAATTTGGTCCCTCATGGACAATATTTCCTGGACCGCCGGGTACGATCGGAGATTTGGCCTGTTTAGCGTCGACTATGACAGCTCGAACAGGACTCGAACCGCACGCACCTCGGCATCCTTCTATCAGCAGCTCATCAAAGACAACGCCTTTATCAAGCCGACTCCTGCTAACTAGATGTCGTGTTCGCAGGCGCTACTGAGATTTGCTGGAAACATGTTCTTACTCTGACTGCACTGGACTAAGACCTGTCACATTCAGCTCACAATATGAGATCAGTCTATTAATATACGTGTCTGTACGAGCGAGCAAATGAGAATGAAAAACAGAAAAAAAGATAGAAAGATCAAGAGAACGAAAGATAGACAGACAGATAGGCAGACAGATTGAGGGTGTCTATTGAGGTGGGTGTGCCTGTGTGTTTCTGCCTATGTGTGTGTCTTTGTGTTGGAGTGGGAGTGGGAGTGGGGGGGATGTTTTTGTATAAGTGTGCCTATATGTGTGTCTATGTGTGTATGCTTGTGCGTATGGGTGTACGTGTACGTGTGTTTGTGTTTTTGTGTGTATGTATGTGTATACGCCAATGTGTGGGGTCATCCCTAGTGTATTCAGAGACTGCAAGAGCTACACTGTGCTGCATGAACACACCATGTAGGTCTTGATGTACGCCTCTCCTCGTCAAGAAATAAACAGAGATTTACATATTGATGTTGAGTTCGAGTTTCCGGTGGTTCCAAAGGCGTAACTTTCGAAATTACCAACAGCACGTACTCTTCTTCTTCATCGTGTTCAGATGTGAGTTCTGGAGTAGAAATCAACGATCACGGTACCCCACTCCTTACTGTTGTCTGCCTTCCTGTTAAGCTCGATTTTTATCTCATTGAGTCATTTGTTGAAAGGTTGTTCAGGCCATACGTGTATGTTGTTGTCTGTCCTCCTCTGGTCTTCCTTTCCTCCTTCTCTCCACACCGCAGCAGTTTCTCTTGACTGTTTGTTCTATTTATGTGGCCATAGAATCCCAGTGTAGTTGCCTCTTTTTGGTGGATCTGAGTGTATAAGCCTTTCATAACTTGCCATTTGGGGCACGTTTTGTGTTTGTTTTCTTCTGCCCATGAGATTCTGAGTATTCAGTTTCAGTTTGGTAAAAGTTTTACGGCGCTTGCAACTGCATAAGCGCGCTCTGGCTATTCTTCATAGATACCACATTTTGGCGACTCCCAGTCTTCTTTCTGTGTTTAGAGTTCCTCTCTAACAATTAATATATAGGAGCGCTCCCTTAGCTCAGTAAGTATTATACTGGACTATGAGCAGACGTCCTTCGTTCGAATCCCAGACTGAGCGTTCTTAAACTTGGGTGCGCTTTGTGGAGTTTTCTAGGCCCTCAACCTATTCAGTTAGGTCTTATCGGAGACGGACGTTAAATTCGAAGGTTCCGCCTCTTCGATAATCTAACACTTTTGATAAGGGCGTAAAACCCACACACTTACTTCTACTGCACCGATACAGCACATAAAGGACGACGCGAAACATTTTTAAAACAGGAAGTGAGTCCCCCATCTCCCCACCCAACCACATACTCCCACTATCCAACCCTCACCTCCTACTCCACCTACATCCCCACTTCCAGCACACCCCCCTTTTTTTTTTTTACTTAATATGTATTGGGGAGTCACAAACAGATACACAAAGAATAGTCAACCCAAATACACATCTTCTCTGATTGTGAAAGAACAGCTTTGTGTTGTGTGTGTGAGTGTGTGTGTGTGTTTGTGTGTGTGTACGTGTGCGTGTGTGTGTATATGTGTGCGTATGTCAGTGTGATTAACTTTGGTAATGAGTGAAAGATAATGGATGGGCAAACAGATGCACTGAATGGAGACCGAGAACAGGAAAAAGATCAAGAGGAAGACCAGGAAGAAGATGACAAAATGACATCAGAGAGAGAGACAGAGAGAGAGAGAGAGTACAGGAACAACTTGGACACGAAAAACAGCCGATAGAACAGAGTAAAGGTCGTAGTTTGGGGGGGGGGGGGGGGGGCTACATCTCGCAGCGAACGGAAAACTCCAAAAAAGAAACCAAAAGGAAACTTTGGTGTATCGTCTGTTTCCTTTCTATTCTACTTTCTTTCGATTTATCCTTGGAAATATCCTAGTTTAAAAGATAAATTTAATTCTAATTATATTGTCTCTATGTGGGAAAGGGATATATAAATGCAATATAGTATTATTATTATTATTATTATATATTATTATTATTATTATTATTACTATTATTATTATTATTATTATTATTATAATTATTATTATTATTATTATTATTATTAAATGACTTGTGCCCCATCGAGGCAATATAGATCATTTAGGAGGTGAGCTGCTTCAACCCTGCCTGCTAGAGTCAACCCAGGCTGAGAGGAATGCATCGTCCCAGCAAACAGACGGAAATACTCGATAAAAAAATCCCCACATGGGAATCAAAATTTTGTCTTCTCCTTGCGACGCAAAGTACCTGATCTGGGGACCCAGTAGTGTTTTATACCTTGTTAGACTTGGGCAAAAGCAAACAAACAAGTAAGGATGTATCTTCGAGTTAGTTGGAAATTGACGTCATTAATCCTCTAGCACACAATGACAGGAAAAATAGGACCTATGCTGTTCTTATACCTGGATACCTGGAGGTGTCATCTCTGACTCCGAGGTTGACGTGTATTGACCCTCCGTCCTTCACAGTCGCGACCTGCCGTTGCACATTCTGACATAGCCATGCCAGTAAATGTTCTTATAATATTGTCTATCCATGTTATTCGTTGTCTTCCCCTGGCTCTACTGCCCCACAACTTTTCTTCAAGCACCTCTTTCACAATAGTCTCGTGTCGTTTTAAGTGGCTGTTATTATAAATGCATACAAATGACACATTTGAAGACAATTTGGTAGATTTATAATACTTGCCCCCCCCCCCCAACCTACAACCTACAAACAACAAATCAAACGAAGCTCACAACGATAACTAAACTTTCAACCAAATCTCTGATGGACATCGATCGTTCAAATAGTATGAACCAAGGAGCACGAGAGAGTTTACTGTTCCCAAGAAATCAAATTTGTTTCTTTTCTTCCAGCCATTAAACTGGATGGCGTCAGGGTCAAAGCGTACACAGTCTGGAGTCTGATGGACGTTCTGGAGTGGACCGGCGGTTACTCCGCTAAACTGGGCCTGCATCAGGTGGACTTCGACAGCCCAAACAGGACTCGTACCCCACGCGCCTCAGCCTTCTTCTATCAAAAAGTCATCAAAGATCATGGCTTTCCCAAGCCAGAGTCTCCATGACGTGCTCGCAGACTCAGCAGAGATGTTGTCCTCCACTGGGCTAGCGACAGGGAAAGAAGGGCAGAGGAAGACAGAGAACAACATACACTGAGGTTTTGAACAACTTAGTTACAAATTAAACAATGAGAAAAACCGAGCTGTCAGGAAAACAGACAATAGGAAGGAGTAGGGTATTATGATTGCCAATGTCTTCCCCAGACCTGGCTTTGCAAGAAGGAGAAGAAGAAGAAGAAGAAGAAGAAGAAGAAGAAGAAGAAGAAGAAGAAGAAGAAAAAGAATAGGGTTAGCACCAAAACCAATGTTGATAATGGGATATTGGCGCATACAGAATGTCCTGTAATAAACGGATGAATAATACATAATCAAACACCGAGTTTGCAGTTGTGGCGTGGTTTGCAAGTTGAAGACTGCAGTCAACTCCAACGGCTAGACACCCAAAACCAATAGCTGAACGCCCTTTCAATACTGTAAGGTCACTTCAGAGGCGGGACCTCCGAAGGGAAAATTCTGGCGTCTGCGGCGAAGCGGTTTGGCGCTTCTCTGTCGCTCCCAGGAGACCCCAAATCAAATCCCAAGTGGGAAGAATTTTTATCCATTATCTCAGGCTTTCTGCTGAGATGTTATATAACTCTCAGTCCGGATGGGACCTGACAAATACGGTCTCCAGAAATATCTAAATTGTGTCGATGCGGGTATAACAACATATAATAATATAGAATATATGTAATGTCCATTTCCGATAGGACTGTCTCTCTCAGGCAGTAAAAACTCTCAGTAAATTTGACAAACAGAACGCTTTGGAACTTTTGGAACTTCTTTATCAGGCTTTCTTATAAAATGATAAATTTACTAGAGAGATTGTCTGATTCTCTGAAGACAAAGAGACATGAAAATATTTTCCAAAGTCAAAAAGCAAGGTCTTACGATCATGTTTATGTTCATTTTATTATGGTAATCATAATGTATCCGTGCGCGCGCGCGCGAGAGAGAGAGAGAGAGAGAGAGAGAGAGAGAGTGTGTGTGTGTGTGTGTGTGTGTGTGTGTGTGTGTGTGTGTGTGTGTGTGAATGCGTGCATGTGATTGCACGTGTTTGTGTGTGTCTCATTTTGTCGTCTTTCTGTATGTTTCTTTCACGTTTGTTGTCTCTTATGTATTTTTGTTTGTTTTTAATTCTAAATCCCGTCTCTGTTTTTCCTATTTCACCTTCTGCTCGTCTTTTTCTTTCTCTTTCTCTTTCCCTGGGTCTTTATCTTTCTCATTCAGTCACCCTATTTCTCAAAAACAAACTTTCCCTGCTTTCAAACAGGCAATCTTTACTCTTACGAATACGAGCAACAAACCGACAGTAGAAACATACAACAAATAAGCATAAAGACAAATAGACAAACAATGACAGTTTATTCCTAACAGCTCATCTACAACGTCAAAGACATTCTCAAAATCCAACTCAAGGACGAGGGCATATTGCCAGGTGACAGGTGTTCGAATCTTCTCTCTGATAGTGTTTTTGAAGAAGTGACCCAATAAATCCTGTATGTGGAAAAAGAGTAAAGGGTAGAAAACCTCAAACTGGTGTCTGTTGTGTAGTGACCAGGTGCTTCACTGTCGCACGCAGGAGACCCGAGTTCGATTCCCGAGTGGGGAGAAATTTTTAGCTGGGATGTTGAATCTCTCTCAGCCCTGATTAGCCCTGCCAAGCATGGTCGGAAACTCGCTTCCAAAATTATTTAAATTGTGTTGATGGGGGTGTTAAAATAGCTACATAAAAAACACAAACACAAACTCAGAGTTATTATAAATGACGTATCTGTTTATTCCTCTATAATAGGGTAGATGAACATCCGTGCTTGTCTACAGCTGATCAACACCCAGCTAATCGAAGGCCTGTGCGTACAAACCATGACCTAGTTTAGATGAAAACCTCTACTGCGTCTGCGAACACGTCTGGAAGACGCTGGTTTGGGAAACCCGCGGTCTTTGATGAGCTGCTGATAGAAGGTTGCCGAGGAACGCGGGGTTCGAGTCCTGTTTGGGCTGTTGAAGTCGACGTGGTAGAGGCCGAACTTGGCGTAGTAGCCGCTGGTCCACTCCAGGTTGTCCATCAGTGACCACGCCGTGTAACCTTTGACCCTGACCCCATCCAGTTTGATCGCTGAAGCAAAAGGAAAAGTATCATCATCAGAAAGTTATTTACGAGTATGTATGTTTTTTAAGCCCCCATCAACACAATTTAGATCTGTTAGGAGCTTGGCTTGAAACCCTCCCTTTGGGAGTAAACCGGACTGAGAGGGATACAACATCCTATCAGAAAGACGTAGAGACTCAGTAAAAATGTATCCCCACTCGGGAACCAAACTTGTGTCTCCTGCGTGCAACAACGATACTCCTAACCGCTATACCACAGAGGCAGGTCATCGTAAATTGTCAGACCTGAATCAGACGTCAGTGGCCATGGTTCTCTATTCGTTTCTCCGCTCGAATGCTCTAACAAAACGCATTTTATTGTTTCCCAGTCACCTGTTTGTTCAGGTTTTCCAAAAACGGTTCTCTGGGTCTACCCCTGTCTTTTTTGGCTTCTATTTTTCAAATTAGAGCAAGACATTGAAAGCCCTTTTGTTGAGTTAAGTATCAAGAGTCAAATCGAGGAAAGTAGAAAATACATGTTTCGATTTGTTCCTTGATACTGTTGTCATTAATTATCAGCTCACATCGAGCCTGATCATGTAGAAGATTAAAAGTGAATCTCATTTTGATTTTCACGCAAAAGTACGAGTGTATGGTGTTATTTTTGTTCTTGAACTCCTGTCTGTCCCTTGCCACTTCTTTTTTATTAAGTACCACCCCCCCCCCCAAAAATGGTGTGTCTTCGAGAATGACCACCAGACTTCGCGTCTTCATTGGGTAAGAGCAGAAACTAACCCCTCACATTATAGAAACAAACTCCCACCTTTGAGCAACTCGTTGATGTAGTACTTGTAGTAGTAGATGCGTCCGTCGTCAGTGAGGTCTTCCCCGTCCGGACGTCCACTCTCGCTGATGATGATCTCCGGGTTGTGGTAGTGGTCACGTGCCCATCTCAGCAGATTCCGGATACCCCAGGGGTTCACCTTGAGCCACGACGCGTCGGTGCTAAAGTAATATCACAGAGAGAACGCATTATTTACCAAGTTTCATGCTAGGTTTTTGGACAGTTGGCCCTGGTTTGAACCCTCAATAGGGCATTCCTGAACTAAAGTCGTTTGAGGAGTTTTGGAGGCAGGATCCTATGGGAAGTGGATTGTACTCGGATGTCCCGCCTACTAGCTAATATAAAATAATCGTTATAATCATATGATTACCAATATCTTTACAGACACAATAATGTTTGTTCTGGTAGGATTCAAGACAGTTCTTGCCAACCTTCAGTGGTGGGGTGGAGGGGGGGGGCACATTACTCTTTGGTGGGTGATTTGGTATTTTTTTGAGCGGTGCCATTGGGATGACGGGTGCGAAGTGTGGACAATCAATAAACAGCTGGAAAAAACGATTGTTGCGGCAGAGTTGTGGTTCATGAGACGCATGCTACGTATCCCATGGACAGCTAGAAAAACAAATGAAGAAGTCCTGGTTGAAGCAAATTATAGAAAACAACTTATCACGAATATAAGAAAACGACAGGCAATTTTTTTCGGTCACACAATGCGGAAAGAAACATTAGAGAACATTGTAACAACAGGAAAGTTTGATGGAAAGAGAGGTAGAGGCAGACAGAGGGAAAAGATACTGGACAAGATGACAACATGGCTGGGAGCAGCAAGAACAACAGACACCATTGCTGCTTCGAAAGACAGATGGAAGTGGAGGTCCATGTTCGCCCACGCCAGTCGGCAAGGCACCGGATGATGATGATTGGGATCTCCGAGAAGTGACAGGTGTTATATGTTAATGGCCGTCTTGAAAGTACATACGGGTGAGCTGCATGAAAACTTTAGACTAAGTGTTATATCATGCTCCTTGCTCTAAAACCAGAGCTTGGCAATCTTTCTATAGCCGGCGCCCACTTTTTGCCACTTTCAATAGGCTACAATTTTCATTCAGCCCACCCATACGTATTTTCTAGAGGGGGAAAAATAGTCGTATAACAGAGACGACCAGGTATGACGGCCGGTGTCTGTGGTGTAGCGGTTAGGTGCTTCACAATAGAACACAGAAGACTCGGGTCTGTTTCTAGTGTGGGGAAAATTTTTATCAAGTATCTGCTGGGGTGTTGTATCTCACTCATCCCGGATTGGCCTTGACAGGCAGGGTCGGAAGTTCAACTCCTTAAATAATTTAGATTGTGTCGATGAGGGCGTAAAACCCTTCATCTAAAGATGGTCAAGTATATGTATGATTGAGACTTACTAACAAAACCTGTACTGACTTACTCTGGCCAGCAGGGATCGTAACGGGTGTCGATGTTCTGGTCCTGCTCGTAGTTGGGCTGAGAGTTCGGCCTGGGCTGGTTGTTCACCAGGTTTGTCGTGTAGTGGTTCATGGCCAGGAAGTCGTAGGCGCCTACGGGTGGGTGGATTGTGGGAGGGGGAGGGAGTAGAAACTACATAGAGTTAGAAAACGGCAGGTTGGACCTCTGGAAAGAACAGGTTTGTTTAAGAGATGTTTCACGTACATAGAAATGGACGGGATTGGTTACATAGAGTTGGTAATCGACAAGTTGAACTTCAGAGACGAACACGTTTATGGTGAGCTTTTTACCGGATGATATGTATGTAAACATAGGTGGACGGCTTCTTCTTCTTCTTCTTCTTCTTCTTTTTCTTCTTCTTCTTCTTCTTCTTCTTCTTCTTCTTCTTCTTCTTCTTCTTCTTCTTCTTCTTCTTTGCGTTTCCCCACTAGATCTCAGGGGTAGTTGATTTTAAAAAGCAGCACAATTATTGATTTCAACGTATGTGACCGTTTGTTGTTGTTTTTGTTTTTTACTTCTTGCCACTAGGAAGACACATTTCAATTTTGAAGGTACTCTATGCGTTTTTATACTGAGGAGAGGATTTTCAGTTTTAGAAGGAATTTTGAATGTTGCCCTGATGGCGATCGAATCCTACTCTTATCGATTTTAGAACCACCAAGAGATCTTTAACGTGCGATACACTGTAAGGTTATTTAATGATCAGGACCTCCAAAATTAAGATCCACCTCATGAGAATAAAACAAGTGGTCGGATGAATTCGGGGAAAGTACCTTTCCCAAAGGCACAACTTAGGACCGAGCGATTGGGGCGTTTCAGAACTTGGTTCGTTAGGGAAGATTTAAAGACTCCACACCTACTGTGCTAGGTTCTTTCAGACAAAGACGTTATAGTCGGAGGTTCCGCCTCATAAGGGTACATAACCTTGTGTGGAAGGAAACGACATCAAGCCGTTTCAGACTGGTGGAACAGGAATGGAGCCATACAGAAGACTGAAATCACTCTCTGTGAAAACAGTACAACCATGTAGTTGAGTGATTCGCTCTACATCAGAACCCAATCCTCCTCGCCTGATCCTTTCAAATCAACTACAGTATACATGCATTATTAATATGCAGTCTTGGTGTACATAACTGTTCACCTTTATTGAGATTTTTCTCGGCCTCTGTAAACCTGGGCAGTCTAGATTTGGCCAGCCCTTGTCTCTTGCTCTTCTCGTCCACAAGCTGTCTCATTACTTGGGGGTAGTCGCCGGACCCCGCAAAGATGGCGTTAGCAAACCTGGAGAGAGGAAATAGAAATATTATTTATTTTCAAATCATCATCGCCAAGTGCTAGATCTGCGACAGACATCGTCAATCATGCTTCGCCATTCATTCTTTTGCCTGGACGTTCTCAAAAAAGCTATACTATTACTATTACATATTATCATCCGGGTCACTCACAAACACCGACACACACACACACACACACACACACACACACACACACACACACACACACACACACACATAACTCACCAGCCCAGCTTGAACTGCATAGCTCTGTCAGCGGCCGCGGCGTCTTCACTGGAGTCGGTCAAAGGTTCTTTCCACTCTATGTCTAGGGTGATGCCGACCTTACCTAGGATAGGAACATAGAAGAATATTATCCTAGACCGGCCAATGTCATGGCCATCCATCGACTTATATTATTATATCCTAGACTGGCTACTGTCATGGCCGCCGTTATTCCACTCTATTGCCAGGGTGGTGCCGACAATACGTAAAATAGGAGCATAGACTTGTAGTACAATATCTTAGATCAGCCACTGCCATGGTCACCGTTCTTTGCAGTCTTTATTTAGAGTGTGCCGACCTTACCTAGAATAGGATCATAGATTTGTGATACAACATGTTAGACCGGCCACTGGCAATGCCATCTATAGACTTGTATTATAATATCCTAGGACGGCCACTGTCATGGCCGCTTTTCTTTCCACTCTAATTCTAGGGGCAACCTTGCTTAGAATAGAATCATAGACTTGTAGTAGAATATCCTATACCCTCCACTGCCGTGGCCGCCCTTAGATTTATATTATAATATCCTAGAATGGTCACTGTCATGGCCATGGCCGCCGTCTTTTTTAACCACTCAGTGTCTACTGTGATGCCGACCTTACATAGGATAGGACCATAGACTTGTTGTAGAATATCCTAGACCGGCCACTCCATGTCGAGGGTGATGCCTACTTTACTTAGGATAGAACACGCAAAAAGAACTATTTGCCGATGGCAATCCTGATTTTTTTCATATTTTGTTCATACTCCTTTAAGCACAGGTTAGGGGAGAGAGAGAGAGGGGGGAAGAGAGAGAGAGAGAGAGAGAGAGAGAGAGAGAGAGGGGGGGGGATGGGGAGTGGGGACGAATTCGATCGTGACCTTCCTATATTTTCAAGGTCGCCAGTCTAATGATCAGATGTGAACAATGTTGGCACTGAATGCGATAAATAGACAGTGTAGATTTGTAGAAGCTAGTTCATATCTGTCTAAAAAGCTATTGACAGTTCCTATGACTGTAGGATTCAAGAACCTCTCAATACAGCAACCGCGATATGCGGCTGTCGGCTCTTGAAGCCGTTATAAGAAGTAAAGCCTGAGCTGTGAACGGTAAGTTTTATGTTCAGCAACACTGTGCACCGGTCCAAGTGTTCTATTACTCTCAAATTTGACACAACAAGGGAGGGGTCTATCAAGAGTGTGCACTGAAGCCGTCAGTATCGATTTGACCCGACCTGATCCGATGCGAAGTGGGCACCCAGTATAGGAGAACATTATGAGAAAACATTCACCCTTTGAATGGGCTTCTAAGCTTTAAATGAACTATACCCCGGGCTCCTGAGAATTTAATTTAATTTTTAGGGGTACTTTTCTAAAGATCATTTTAGTGTTCATCGGATCTAAAATCTCTTTTTTTTTCCCCTTTTCTTTTTTTTTGGGGGGGGGGGTTGTTTTAACATCGCTATGCCGTTGTATTCATACTGCTGTTTCGTATTTGTATTCTATTTCTGCAAATACACATTGTAATTAGGTGGGTGTGTCATACCAATATTTCAGTACCCCATGGTGTTTGTCGCGATGCTTACATACTGATATTTCAGTACAGAGGGTTTAAAAGGGTAAGCTAACTAGCTACATACCTTTATACTTTGCCTGGAAGTTGTTGCTGTAGAGGTGGTAGGCGCGGCTGTGGGAGCGGATGATGTTGTGGGCCACCATGTAGGGCGAGGTGCCGGGGTCGTTGATGCCTGGGGCGAAGATGCCGATACCATAGCCCAGCCAACTGACCACAAACGCCTCGTTGAAGGTGATCCAGTACTTGACCTGAGTGGTGGGGTCAAAGGTTAGAGAGTGCATCCAAGGTATAGGGTGTCGACAAACAAGAGGAGTCACTTTAAAAGGGCAATAACTCGGTCATCTCAGCACTAATTTAAACCCACAAATACCTCCTACAGGGAGATGAGAAGCCGTTCTGTGTCGGATGCGACACAGATTTTACCATTAAACACATTTTAACAGAATGTCTAGACTTTGGAGAGATCCGAAGGAAATATTATAAATGCAAGAAATTGCAGGATATTTTTTCCGTCGTTGTTCCCAGCAGAATTTTAAATTTTATAAAGGCCATTGGCATTTATGGCGAGTTGTAGAATGAATTTGATATTATTTCAGATTTTTATTGTTACTTAAAAGTTGTTTTAGATCACAAATGTATTTACACCGAATTTGAATATTTTAACTTTTTAGCATTTTAAAGTAAATTAGTTAGCCAGTCGTGAAGTGAACTTTCGAAGAGGTGAACAACTTGTGTTTCGCGCGCTCATATGACCTTAGCAGTTGCGAGCGCCGTAAAACCTTATACTATACATACATACATACATCTGGGGTTCTATGATATGTTTACTATGACAGTAGACAACCGATCTGGCTTGTTATCGTATACTTAAAGTTTACAAACAAAAGTACCCAAAAAGATCCAGTGCTCCAGTAATTTACCAGCACAATTTACCGTATCTCCAAACACGTTCAGAGTACAATACAAAATAGTTACCCTGTCTCCAAACTGTTCAAAGCAGAGTCTGGCGTATGCCTCAAACTGATCAACAACTGAGTCATTCTTCCAGCCGCCGTCATTCTGGTGGGAGAGTGCAATAAATGTTTAATATCACGTGACATTGTTCTGGCAATGAAAAGACTTAGACTATAATGAGTTGGATTTTGTTGAGGGTGGGGTGTTGTTGTTTGTTGGGTTTTTTTGTTGTTGTTGTGTTTTGTTGTTGTTGTTTTGTTGGGGGGGGGTTTACTTTTTGTTGGGGGGTTTTGGGGGGGAGGTTGTTGGGTTTTTAGGGGGGGGGGGGTCTATATCTTGGATATAAGTCGGAGAGAAGAAAATACAAACAATGAGGTGTGTCAGATTCTCATTACAAGACAAACCGTGCTGTATAAAGTAAAATGTATGTAAATACAATACTTTGGCCTCCTTAAACAAGACGAGACCATTGTGAAAGAGGTGCTTGGAGGAAGGATGTGGGGCAGGAGTGCCAGGAGAAGACAAAGAGTGACGTTGGCACCAAAGACCACTTCGACTGGCGACCTTAAAGAACAATAAATATATTTGATATTGAAGGTCACAGTCGAATTTAGTTGAGTTCAGTCATATTACACGTATTTTGCAATAGCAGCTTTTGCCCCCATCCCTGGAGGAAATAATTCTGGCAGGCCCCGGCTCTATCCCATGAATTCGACTGGTAGTGTGCACTGGATATAATGAAAAGATGATGCTAGTTGTGATAAGGGTTCCATCAAACACAAACACACACATACACACACACCTACACACAAACACACACAAACACACACACGTACAAAAACACACGCACGCACACGCACACACGTGCGCACACACACACACACACACTCACACACACACACACACACACACACACACACACACACACACACACACACACACACACACACACACATACACACACCTCCAAGGCCTGTGGCAAGTCCCAGTGGTAGAGAGTCACCACGGGAGTGATCCCAGCAGCTATAAGTGCGTCTATCAGTTTGTTGTAGTAGTCAATGCCGGCCTGGTTGGTGATAGCAGGTGTCCCGTCAGCCATCACCCGGCTCCAGGCGATGGAGAAACGGTAAAAGTTCACCTGGTGATACACAACGAAGCAGAGGACGGGTAAGTGAGTGCTTTAATTTATTTATTAATTAATCAATTAATTGATTATTTATTCAACCTGTCTGGTATCACACGGCTCCTGGCGATGGAGATAATGTAAAAGTTCACCCGGTGACACAGGACGAATTAAAAGACGAATGAATGAATGAATAAATGAATGAATGAATGAATGAATGAATAAATGAATGAATGAATGAATGAATGAATGAATGAGACACTGCATCTTAAGAGGCCTATAATTTGACAAAACGTACACAACACTATTTTTTCTGTAGTATATCTATTTCTACGTCCTTTATCGACACAATTTAAATTATTTTGGAGGCGGCCTTTCGAATTTGCCTGCAATAGCAAACCCGAGCTGAGATCTCAACAGAAAGAGCTAGATACTCGACGAATATTTTCCCACTCGGAAATCGAACTCAGGTCTCCTGCATGCGACAGCGAAGCGCTTGACCGCTACCCCGCTGACAATGACAATGACAATCTTTATTCATCTCTCAGGGAGAGTATATTTTTCTTTGGTCGTTTACAATGGCAGTGTATGTTACAAAGGTTAGGTGCACTCACGCATATACACAATTAGACAAGTAGGGAATACATGTTTTACGTGCTGAATCAATCTCGCTCGGTAAAACATTCTCTGTCTCCCTGTCTATCTATCTATCTATCTATCTATCTATCTATCTATCTCTCTCTCTCTCTCTCTCTCTCTCTCTCTCTCTCTCTCTCTCTCTCTCTC
>NW_004797504.1:1030444-1032523 GCF_000002075.1 Aplysia californica
CAAACACACACACACACACACACACACACACACACACACACACACACACACACATACCGTCCAGGTTCCATGCACCCTCTATCTGGTAGGCTGACGTGGCCACTCCAAACATGAAGTCTGACGGGAAGGTGTCGTATAGGAACACGTCCCGGTCAGCTGGGTCTGGAAATGACACATCAGGAAAAGTTGTTTTTATTTCTGTTTTCATTTCATTTGGTTTTCATTTAGGATGGGGGAAGTCGGGAGCGTTTTGGGGTTTGGGGTTTTTTTTCTTTGTTTTCTCTTTTTTTTTGGGTTGGTTGTTGTTTGTTTGTTTGGTTTTTTTGGGGGGGTGGAGGGGTTGGTTTTGTTTTGTTGTGAGTTAGATCATTTGTTTCTTTGTTTCTTGGGGGTTTTTTTCTTCCCAAAAGACAGAAACATGCCACTTGTATGCTTGTGATGATCTCCGTCGGGGGGTCACAACAGAACAGCAGCTACAACGGATGTATAAAATAAGGTAAAGTTTAGATTAAGTGTACATGATAGATACCATCACCATACAAACAATATCAACATGTAATAATTAATTTACCATGTTGCGGTATAAATAACTTGCTGGGCACCCGTTCGATGAAAGGACTCAAAAGAATCGATCGTCAAGTCATTGTGGAAACGATGCGCACTGCTTGTGAATGGACGCGTACAATGGCGTCTTAGAAGACAGACTTTCCCAAATATAATATAAAGGATATACATAACACCTTAGCACAGTCCATATCAACACACCATGATGTGCAATACTGCGAACCTAAAAATGCAGACAACAAATTCGTGCAAATTCGTATTTCTAATGTCTGTCTAATTTGTGAAATGTGTCGCGCCATTGCTTTCGGTCAGCTGATGGGACATACCACGTATCTCTGCTACGTCGTCAAAGGGTTAACAATCACAATTACAAACCCAAATAGGTGGTTAGCTCGTCGGTGAGTTTGTTGTTGGCGATCATTTTCTTAGAGAGAGTGTGTTGTTCGTGTGATAGATTGTAAATATTCGTTGGAATGGAGGGGGGGGGCGAGGGTGGCTGGCTGTCACGATTTACGTGTTAGCCTAACAACCACACGCACAAGCCCTGATGATGACGAGCTCGTCAGAGAGTTTAAAACTTGCGATCATTTTCTTATTGCAAGTGTGTTTTTCGTGTGATACGCTATACAGCAGCTATAAGTGCGTCTATCAGTTTGTTGTAGTAGTCAATGCCGGCCTGGTTGGTGATAGCAGGTGTCCCGTCAGCCATCACCCGGCTCCAGGCGATGGAGAAACGGTAAAAGTTCACCTGGTGATACACAACGAAGCAGAGGACGGGTAAGTGAGTGCTTTAATTTATTTATTAATTAATCAATTAATTGATTATTTATTCAACCTGTCTGGTATCACACGGCTCCTGGCGATGGAGATAATGTAAAAGTTCACCCGGTGACACAGGACGAATTAAAAGACGAATGAATGAATGAATAAATGAATGAATGAATGAATGAATGAATAAATGAATGAATGAATGAATGAATGAATGAATGAGACACTGCATCTTAAGAGGCCTATAATTTGACAAAACGTACACAACACTATTTTTTCTGTAGTATATCTATTTCTACGTCCTTTATCGACACAATTTAAATTATTTTGGAGGCGGCCTTTCGAATTTGCCTGCAATAGCAAACCCGAGCTGAGATCTCAACAGAAAGAGCTAGATACTCGACGAATATTTTCCCACTCGGAAATCGAACTCAGGTCTCCTGCATGCGACAGCGAAGCGCTTGACCGCTACCCCGCTGACAATGACAATGACAATCTTTATTCATCTCTCAGGGAGAGTATATTTTTCTTTGGTCGTTTACAATGGCAGTGTATGTTACAAAGGTTAGGTGCACTCACGCATATACACAATTAGACAAGTAGGGAATACATGTTTTACGTGCTGAATCAATCTCGCTCGGTAAAACATTCTCTGTCTCCCTGTCTGTCTGTCTGTCTGTCTGTTTGTCTGTCTGTCTCTCTCTCTCTCTCTCTCTCTCTCTCTCTCTCTCTCTCTCTCGTGTGCAC
>NW_004797504.1:1032623-1034214 GCF_000002075.1 Aplysia californica
CACGCACAAGCCCTGATGATGACGAGCTCGTCAGAGAGTTTAAAACTTGCGATCATTTTCTTATTGCAAGTGTGTTTTTCGTGTGATACGCTATAATTGGTCGCTTTTAAGCACAAGGGGGCTATCCCGAAAAATGCTATTTTGAGAAAATTGAAGGTAAAGTTTTTGCCCCTTTTTCAGTTTCTTTAAAAGACAAGGAGTGTTTTATCTATAACCAAACAAATATACACACCAATGAAACCAAACTTCTCCTACAGGTAGGTTTATGCCCACTTTTGGTGTAGGTCAAGGTTTCTGGAAACCCCCGAAATCTGGGTTAGCCCGTTTGTCCTTAAAAGCGACCAATTATTGTTGGATTTGGGAGAGGGAGGAGGGAGGTGTCATTGTTTACGTATTAACAACCAAATATTAATTTACAAGCCCTGTAGGTGACCTGACCTGTCCGTGAGTGAGTCTGTTATTTGTGATCATCATCATGTAGAAAGTGTGTTGTTCGCGTGATACATTATAAATTTTCATTGGAATGGGGGTGGGAGGGGGAGGCTGTATACGTACTAACAGCCAAACTCACAAGCCCTGTAAGCTCGTCAGTGAATCTGCGATCATCTTCTTATAGGAAGTGTGTTTTTCGTATGATACATAGTAAATTGACGAAGATATCGTCACGGAAGATTGGCACGAATGCTCGATGACTCTTTCTTTGCGGAGTTGTTGATGTATAACCGAGACTTGGCTTAGGTTAAAAGTACGAGTCGTGGCCACGGGATTACTAGAGGCTGACTTTGATTCATTTAGAAAGTAAGGAGTCGTTCGAGGTCGCAAAAAAGGAGGTGAAGGTTGTAAATTTGTTGGACTGGAGGAGCAAAGGTATGCGGGGGAAAGGGTATGTGATCACTATTTGCACGTAAACAACAATACTCACAAGCCCTATAGGTGACGAGCTCGTCAGTGAGTCCGTTATTTGCGATCATCTTCTTGTAGAAAGTGGCGGAGGAGCGCGGGAAGCGAGGCCTCTCTCCCCGGCCCATGTCCACGTAGTACAGGCCGCTCTTGCTGGTGTAGCCCAGTGACCAGTCGAAGCCGTCCAGGAGTGACCACACGAAGTAGCCACGCACGTCACTTCCGGCCTTGATAGCTGTTCGAAATATTAAGTACCAGTTTTTTAGGAGAGTCCCCGTAAATGGTCTGGGTCTCGGTCTCTCTCTCTCTCTTTCTCTCTCTCTCTCTCTCTCTCTCTCTCTCTCTCTCTTGTCTCTGTTGTTATGTATCTATTCGTCGTGTCTGAAAAAAGGAAAAGAAAGTAAGAAGAAAGTAAGGGTAAAAGTTAATGGTTTGGTCTCTGGAGAAAGACATACATAGAGTATGAGAGTATGGATGACATCAGGACACGTAGGAAGGAAATGGGGAGGAAGGAAAGGTGAAGACTGGAGATGACGTGTCAAAGATGAAGTAGTTCCACGACTCGCACAACGAGGCCCGCCACTTTGGACTGTCCCCGTCGTTTTTGCAAGAAAAATTCTGAAATTATGCAAACTGAGCCCAAAAATATGAAATTATGCATTTCTGTTAATTTTAACGAAGAATGATAAAG
>NW_004797504.1:1038026-1039674 GCF_000002075.1 Aplysia californica
TTCTTCTTCTTCTTCTTCTTCTTCTTCTTCTTCTTCTTCTTCTTCTTCTTCTTAAAACACTATACTGAGTCTAAAAATCTGCCGTAAATAAAACAAAGAAAAGGAGAAAATCTCGCTGACTCACCCGGTCGCCGAAAGTCTTGAAGCAGAAGTCAGCATAGTCGCCGAACCACCTGACCGACTCTACTTTGGACCAACCGCCTTTGTCCTGCAGGGCCTGGGGGAGGTCCCAGTAGTACAGGCTGACGAATGGCGTGATCTGATTGGCCAAAAGCTTGTCAATCAAAGTGTTGTAAAAGTTAACACCTGCCTGGTTCACGTTTTTATTCGTGCCGTCGGGGAAGATTCGAGGCCAGGAGATGGAGAATCTGTAGCTGCTAACCTGAAGACAAAGATTTACTCATTCAGGACACAGTTTCTTGTCATTCGAAAAGGTGTGGAGTCGCGCTATTTCGGGGGGGGGGGGGGGGGGGGCACTTAGGAAAAAAGCATAACTTCGTTGTTCATACTTAGATCTAATTTCAATTCTGTTTTCTTTAACTGAAAATTAAAAAGCCAAGCAACAATTATTTAGGTCTATACTATGAAGTGCACAAATTCGCGTTGCAGATTCGTGTAGATCTATGATGGTGTGGAAGCTTTCGCAACATTGCCTTTAGTCTACTGCTGGTCGGACATATTATGTGTCCGCTGCATATTTAAAAAGGTAAAGGTGAGAACATAAAGTCAGTGCCATTTCACAAACGCTTAAGTCATAATGCCAGTGTCATTTCACAAAACGCTTAAGTCATAACATTAGTGTCAGTTCACAGCCGCTTACGTCATATAACGTCAGTGCCATTTCACAAACGCCTAAGTCGTGTTTTCCAAGTTTTGAGAATACTAAAGAAAAAAAGCAACGCTCAAATCTTAACTATGGCTTGTGACACTCATAATTTTTCATTTCAAAATCTAGGAAAGCAATAACGAAACAGAATGAAACGTTACTGTAAGATGGGAATGGGAGAAGGGGCAAAACCAAGCAAACAAAGAACAAAAACAACAACGACAACAACAAGCAAACATAGCAACAAAACATATGCACTATGAGGTCTTTGTGCAAATAATACAAACATGAAATAAAACAAAAAACGGAAACAATAATAAACACAGAAACCTTTTTAAAAAATATTTTTATACCCCCAAAATATCAAGACAAAATAAAGCCAAAAGAAAAGAGATTGGAAGTTTTGTTTCATGTTTTAGTACAGTTTTACGGCGCTTGCAACTGTATAAGGTCATATGAGCGCCAAGGGGTGAATGTCAACAGAGAAGTCCAAACGAGGAATATTGCTTACTCTTCACCTCTCTAGCCTCAACAGCTCAAATTCGGCTCCGACTATCAAGGCAGCCCGGAAATAGCAGTTCACAAGAGAGTGACAAACATATAAAAGAAGTAGAGGGAAAATGACGATAGTAAGGATGAGGAAAGAATAAGCAGCTGTTCCCCTTATGTTATTCCGGCACAGTATGAGCATGACATTGATAAATCAGCCCATTTACATAATACGCTGTGCATGTTAATATCCCCCCTTAAGAACATGTTAATATCCCCCGTTTGGGAATGGCCTAAAGACACTTCAATCAGTAGCATTGCCGTGGGGGGGGG
>NW_004797504.1:1039941-1042501 GCF_000002075.1 Aplysia californica
CCCACCAAAAAAAGAACCCTACAAAGCCAAACGTGAAGTACCCCAAGGTCTTTCAGCAAAGCCACGTCATCGTCGACGTGGTGGTAGGTGTCTGCTGACTGTTTGGCGTCCCCACCTCCGGTCACGTGACTGCTGTCTGACGTGAACGTGTCCCAGATACTGCGGCCTTTACCTGTCAAGGTCAAGGACAAAAGTGTTGGTTATTTATGGTCAAATACACTTCGGCCTTTACCTGTCAAGTTCCAAGACAATAATGTAAAGGTTATCTATGGTCAAAGATACTGCAGCCTTTAATTGTCAAGTTGTAAGAAATTCAAACAATTTTGTTTTTCCACCTGCCTGATTCTGAACTTGACACCTAAGCAAACGGTTTGATATTGCGTCCTTGGGAGAAGGCACTTTACACGAATGTCGTATTTGGCTCATTCCTTTCGGCGATTGAAATGAAACTCAGAGGTCCCGTCCCTTGAATAACCTAATAATGTTGATAAGTGCGCTAATCGCAGATACCTTTTCATTTTCCACCCAAGCAAAGGTTCCTCTGTTCCTTCTTCCCGGGTATTCTGAACAACTACAAGATATTCGATAAAAATTCTCCCACTTTGGGAATCGAACTGTGGTCTCTAGCGTGGGACAGTCTCGTATAAGAACGCCCAGGAAGGGAGGTTAAAACCTGTGAGGCCCTTTCCTCATCTAGCTTTATCTATCTGGAACTCTCTCCCACAACATTTGAGGGATGCAAAGTCGAAGGCAAAATATAAAATTCGTTTGAAAGCATACCTTATGAAATGACTTCTCGAAAGTTAGTCCTTCTTATTCATAGAGCTCTTATGTTCATAACCGGATGCGTATATAGTCATTGATTGCACTATGGTATGTGAATATTCGTTTATTTGTAAACGTTATTCTAAAGAGCGTTTGACTCGTGTGCTTGTGTTAGGATGAAGGTATTGTAGAGCGTCTAGAGCGGTTTTGTGTGGAAGTGGGCGCTGTAAGAATATCTACATAATTATTGTCATTACACGATAGACGCCAGCACAAGTTTTGACTCAGGCCTTGAATCTGAACTTTTTCGGGGAACCAAGTGGGTGCTTGACCCGACCTTTGATTGCCCCGGTTTCAGTACAAAACAGTTGGTGCCTTGTCAAAGTACAACTTGTGTTAACCTTCAACGTGACAAGCAAAAAATATCTCGGGCAAGCTGAGAGACAAAAACATCGGCACCGCCTGATAACAACGAGGTAAATGATATGTGAAGAGGGGGGAAGTGGAGGCAAGACGGAGGGGGTAAACCTTTATGGCTGTTTCTTGTTTTGCTTTTTGTTTTTGTTTTGTTTTGTTTTTTTGTTCTTTGGTGTTGTTTTTTTTCTTCGTTAGTGCTGGTTGTGATGATGATGATGGTGATGATGATGATGATGATGATGATGATGATGATGATGATGATGATGATGGCCTTCTTCTTCTTTTCATTCCTTTGCTAGATCTCAAGGGTAGCAGAGTGCTAGTTCTTAATCTGCAGTGCAACTGGGTAGGGTTTTTTTTACGTATATGACTGTTTTTCCTACTTAGTAATCAGGCAGCCACATCGCGCTTTCGTGCGTTTTTTGTTGGGGTGTTTTTTTGGGTGGGGGTGTTTGTTGTTTTTTGTTTTTTGTTTTGTTTCTTTTGCCTGGGTGGTGGCCGAAGTCTTCTTTTATCAATTTTAAGGCTACCAAGGAATCTTTAAGGTGCGCAACATGCACACAAGGCCTCCGAGACTTTTATTCATTATCCGAAAAGGCTGGCGTTATATCTTACCTAAACAAAGATCAGGGGTGTGGCTGAAAACAGCTGTAAGAAAGAGTCAGGAGTAACAGTAGAAAGGATTGTCCTAAAGGAGAGAGGAGCCCAGAGGAGGCCGGGGTTGGGGGCAGAGAGTGGAATGAAAGCAGATGACAGAACAGGACTGTAGAGCAGGAAACGAAGTGAAAAGAGAAAACGTTGAAGAAGAATACTTTTCGTCGCTGTCAGGTTTCGAACTTGAGATATGTTGAATGAGAAGCGAACACCGAACTTTTTTACCACGACAGCCACCGATGATGATGATACTGATGATGATGGTGGAGGTTTGATTCATGATAGACGGGCTATTTTTGGGATACTTTCAAAAAGAAACATAACTTCGTTTTTCATACCGATTTTTCAATTCTGTTTTATGAAGCCGTTATCCAAAAAAGGCAGGCTACAACATACTATGTACTATGAAGTATGCAAAATAGTGTTTTTGGTTTGTGTATGTTGTTTCAAAATGTACCACAAAATTGCCTTCCGTCTGCTTTTGGTGTGACATATCAATGTGTGGCCACGATGTCTTTAAAGAGTAAGAGTCACGGTATGGAAACAGAAGGTTTTAGGTTGGCATAATCACAAAGAAGACAGTGCAGGACGAAGAGAGCAAACAATTGAAAACGAAATAGTCTTGGGGATTTTTTTTTTCTTTTTCTTGGGAGTGGTGGGGGTGGGCTGGCTATTCAATCAATGAAACTTGTGTTTCAACAATGATTTATTTTTTGGTGGGGGT
>NW_004797504.1:1044900-1046535 GCF_000002075.1 Aplysia californica
GTGTGTGTGTATGAGAGAGTTGTATCCTCCTGACTTTCCCCTTTCCATCGATTTAATTAAAATACTTTATTTTTTAAATTCATATGTCTAGCTGTGATAGAGCGCATAATATGCGCTATACAATTATAAATATAATTGGTAATATTATTATCTAACTGTACGCTTTCGAGAAAAAACAACAACGACCATGCCGCTGTATTCCTCTAAACAATGCAGTTTTTCCTCTTTCAGGCTGCGAATGAAAAATAATGCACTATTATTACTATTAACGAGCAGGTCCTTTGTGCACCCCAAGCCAACTTTTTTGCATCATTGCGATATTGAGTGTGTGACATGTTCTCCAGCCTCAGGTTAAGGTCTTATCAGATATATTTAATTTTGTTTTGGCAAGGTTTTGAAGGGTTTTATCTTCACTTGCACGGTCTGAGGGTTTGGTTTATACCGAGTACACACTGTTAATTTGATTCATTTATTTGATTCAGTCAGAGCTGGATTTTTTCTTCATAGAGGGGTACAGAAGCTAACATTTTGGCACAGTTCAACCGAATTCAATTAAATTCGACTGCAACTTTCAAAATCAAACATGTTTGTTTTTCACAGTAGAGAGTCGAAAGGGTTGTTGTGTGCCAAAGTGGTAGCTTTTGTCCCTAGGTGAAAGAAAATCTAGATCTAGCTGGTTCCGATTTAATCAAATGAATGAAATTGGCAGTGTGCACTGGGTGTTAGCATAATGAAATAGAGGCCGCGCTGGAAACAAAAAAGAAATAGGTCAAGAGTGTTCCTTAGACAGAGAAAGAGACAGACAGACAGACAGGCAGGCAGACAGGCAGACAGGCAAACAGGCAGCACACACACAACAACAGCAACAACCAAAAAACCGATGCGAATAATTCCAATCGAATCCTTTAACTTATATGAATTCTTACTATCCAAATCAGGGGCTCCAAACTCAAATGACCCGCCTGAGGGCCGCTGGAGGTATAGAGTCTGGGCGAGCCCGGGCCGCATCAAGTATTCCTCTAAAAAGATATTTAAAAAATAAAATCAGTATTAAAAACAAAACGTCCAATTGATTAATTTTGTATTAATAGCAGTTACAAACCAGGAAAGGTTCTTCAGACCAGTATAGGCTTCTCTTACCAAGATACCTTGCTGTCTGAGACCTGGCAGTACTTCCTATTACTAGATCTAAAGTAAAGTAAAGTTGTTCCCGCATCCCATCCGGACATTGGGGGTTTGCCTTGTTAGTGAGACAACTTCCTGGGCCTTCGGCATATTGTGGTAGGGTGGCCAGTTCCTTTCCACGCCGCCTTTACTTCACCTACTCGAAGTCAGGTGCCCATTACTGCTGGGTGGGCAGGAGGGGGCGAAAAAACCCCGTGTCCTAACCGAGGCTCGAATCCAGACGAGCGCACTAACCGCTCCGCCACCGCACCCTTATTACTAGATCTAGTCTTTCAAAACTCAGCCACTTTGAGCTCGAGGTAGGAGGCAAGTGAAACTCTCTATCAATTTAGCTTGTGAAGAAGCTCATCAGAAAGTTGGGATCTGGACGGTAACTATTATTTATTTATTTATAGTGGGGAGAAAAAGCGGAGACAACAAATCGGCTAAAACGTGTGAATACCCCCCCCC
>NW_004797504.1:1046635-1048299 GCF_000002075.1 Aplysia californica
TTCTAATCTATCAGACAACTCTTACACATCTAGAACTTCATTAAATTATCGTCATCGTGTGTAGGAATATCTGTTGTGAGGTCAAAGGTTTCACATGTTATGCTGTTCTCACCAAGACGTTTCAAAACAAGAGTCTGGCAGAATAAAAAAAAAACAACAACAACAAAAATAGTTTCCTGAACGAGGCTTCTCACAGCAGTCGAGACCCTCAGTGGTCGTACGCACCAAAAGCAGTTGAGCTGAGCAGTAGTAATATTAGTAATACGCCGTTCGCACAAAAAGCAGTAGCCGCGCCGTATTGAGCAGTGCACTGCAAGCAGTGAGCAGTAAAATATATCCCCGCATTTTCTACCGCTCAATGTTAGCAGTGATTTTGTCATTTCTAAAATAAGCACATCCGATATTTCCAGCAAAACCTCGCTGAGATATCTCGATCAGCTCAAGACAGCTGGAGACAGCTTCTACATTCTCCTCTTGAAAGCCTTTACAACAAAACAGAAACAAAACAATGGATGGTGCCAAAACTTTTGAGTTCATAAGTTTAATCTATGAATATCTAGATCTATACTTGTGGCGAAAACGGGCCTTTAACTCTATGAACAAAGAAACCAAGAGAAAACAATTTCAAGAAATTACAGACAAGATGAACTTGCATGTGTCTCTTTTGGCATTAATGGGATGAACCCAGTATTCTTTCTCGCCATCAAATACAAGAGACTGTGTCAATAATGAAGAAGTGTCCCTCAAATGCATCAAACATATTTTACGGACCGCCATACTGTCTCCGATACAAGCGGCAAGCTAGCAGAGAGAATTAGTACACACTGCTTTTATACTGCTTTTGATGAGAACATGCAAGCTGATACTGAGCAGTGCACGAGCAGCCAGCGAGCTGACTGCTATTGGACAGCATGCTAAAACAGCTTTTGGTGTGGACACTCGAGCCTACTGCTAGAACTGCTCATAGAGGCTCGGCTTAGCTACTGCGCAGCTACTGCTTTTGGTGCGGACAAACCCTTATAATATTCACGTACATGTAAATTTATATGGGTCAATAATAATGAGCGACAACACACTGAGGGTGATTTTAAATCACTGTGGGGGTTATGTGTTCATGTTTCGGTGTGTCCTTCATTCTGAGCGTCTTTGCTATCACTGTCAAGAGCCTTGGGAGGGGTTGTCACAAGGAATAGGGAAGGTAGGTGCCATGGTTGCCTGCTGTCGACTCTGATAAGACAAAGACTCTTATTAAACAACAGTTTGGAGATGCTTCACAATGGGTTGTATGAAGACAGTCTCAAGCCTGTTGAACGCAGAGGGAAATATGTCAAAGTAAGTACATGTATCGATTAACCTTTTAAAAATTGGTAAATAATCATATCTCTTCACAGGAGCTGCTCCTTGTTCCACTGTTAGAGCCCTTTCACACGGATCACGCTGTGGCGCCACTTCAGTGGCGAGAACCAGCCACACAGTAGCGCCAAAGAGTGGCCCGGGTGAAAGCGGCCTTAGAACCATTTTAATTTGAGTGTGGTAAGCAATAAAGGCAAAATTGCTCTCTATTCCAGTATTAGAAATTCTATAGTTTGGTAAACGTTAGAGGTGAAATTGCTCGCTATTCCAGTGTCCTCCAATTTCGAGTCAGTCACACAAAGCTCTAGTCC
>NW_004797504.1:1048443-1050898 GCF_000002075.1 Aplysia californica
CTCCCTCTCTTCATAAGGACAGTTTTACGCTTCCACTGTGGCCAGTGTTTGTGGCCAATCATCCTTAAGAGAAAAAAAAGCTTACATTGTTCCTCTTCCTCAATTCGACGCTTCAGTCAAGCGGTTTCAAATCAACACTGTTTGTCTTGTTGTTACAATTATTGTTACTGATCTGAATCATGAAACAAGCGAGTTTGACACGGTTTGTTATGAAGCTTATGTTCACACAAGTTGATTCCAAGCTACAGTTTTTGTTGGTTTGGATTTATGACAAAGTACAACTTACAAAAATAATATGAGAAATATTGGAAGGGCTTCCGCAATGAGCGACCACCCCAACAAACACATTAATAAAGAGCCCTAACCCTTCCCCAAACCCTACCCCTACCCCTACCACTACTCTTAACCCTAACCCTGACCCTGACCTTACCGCTGCCCCCAGGGTCGGCTCGTGGGTCTTAAAAGTGGGCGTGCACAATTAGGTTAAAGTTAAAGCTGGTTGAAGATAGTCAAGGGCATGGTAAATGAGATGTTTTCTTCGTCCTACCTGCTTTAAGAAAATATATTTGAAGAGGTCTTTTTTTTTTTCGTTCTTTTGCTGCAGCAAAAGTGTCCATTATTCTGTTGACGAAGTTGGGCATGCTGTCAATGATGCCTTTGTGGATCGACATAAACGTAAGTGCGATTTCTAGGATTTTGCATACTTCTCTAAATGTTGTGTCTAGTTTGTAGTCATTCAGAGTTGAATAAAGGCCCTGGATTGCACGACCTTGAGCAGACTTAAATATTTCATTGCAGTTTAATACTTACTGTTTGTAACTTGATTTTATATTTATGCAAAACAGTAATATTTCTGTAAACGATCCTAAAAGAACTGTAGGAAACGTCTTTTGGTAGTCCTGGAATTTGGAGGAGTCGAAGATTGATAATGCGTTAAATTTATTTTGCTTCAAGAAACTGTCAACAATTTGAGAAACTATTATGTCACAGGCCTGCTTTTCAGCAATTTCGTTGGTGTTGTAATGTCTGCGTCTCTTGGAAGCGTGTTTCTCAGTGGTCTGTTTTGTTGATAGAAAACGTATACTGTTTTTAATTTCATCGACGGCTACTTTAGACGTGTCTAGAGCTTGCTATGTTGCTATGGGCGTTGTACTTCTGTGTTTGAGGATCCCATAAACAGCGACAACGAGCAAAAAGAAGAGAAATGTTTCGCGCTTTATAATACCTTCAGGATACCATCGTGGATGGAATTATCGTCCTACTGCTCAGACTAAATTTCTGCAAGACAAAGCTGGATCTCTCCTTTCATAATGAGGACTGTGCTAATTAGTCGAGACAGTAAATTCCACTTTGTTTCGGACGGCCATGGAATATTCCGGTGAGAAACGCGTCTGAGAATACCGATGCGTTTTGTAGAGTGGGCAAAAAATGTCGAAGAGCCTGCATAGCGTTAGCAAAAAATACCTCTGTTCCCCGACAAATCCCCCTTTTCGTGACCGCGAGGGGCGAGTTAGTGAGTTTCATAGAACAAAATACACTCCATAACCTTACACAATACGTGCGTGTTCTTTCTCTCTAGTTCGTTATTAGGAGACGTTACAATGTGATGACCGACGACTAGCTGCGCTGCTATGTCTACTTGTCCGAAAGTATGATACTTAACGGCATTGTTTACGTGTACTCTTGATGGCTCGTGACTTTAATGTGTTGTTTCACATGGACAAGATCAGTAAAACCTGTCTAAGTCTATTACTGGTACTTGGGGTCCTCAGTTCCAAAAAGCAGACAGGAGAAACAGCAGGCCTACAATGAGTATTTGCTAACGCTGACTTTTTGTTGGTTGTATTATTTTGATATCTTTGGGTTGGTGAACACTTAATTCTTTCACTCTCTTATTGTTACTTTGTTAGGTGAACTGATTTTATTTGAAATCAACTTCATTCATCCTGCATTGGAATACACCATCGAGTAATAAAACTTTCACCACTACACCATTCCAACTTCTAACACAGTGACCTAATTACGTCATGTTGACCTCGCTCAAGTTCAAGGTTACAGAGGTGGGGCAAGAGATATAAATGGCAAAACAATGGATCTATCGCAAATCACTGTGAGCACTCCGGTGGATTGCTCCAAAGCTATTATATTACGGCCCTTGAATTGTGTAGGCTATCGTGAACTGGTCTGAGATCGTGTTATTTTTAAACTGCCTCTATGAGCTGTGTTTGGCTGGTGCACATTGAGATTGTGCCGCCTTATTAATATTTATGAACTAAGGACCAAATAGATGTAGTAGAGTTGTAGATTGTGTAATGAACGAATAGGCTCTGGCGAGGAACTTGTATGGAAAACTGGTTGGATGGTAAAGGTTCTTTTATTGTCTCTTTGTGGGTGTTGAGCGAATTGAAATTTTTGGGTGGCAGTGCACGACCGTGCTCTATGGACGAGCCCCCCC
>NW_004797504.1:1052446-1053520 GCF_000002075.1 Aplysia californica
ACACACACACACACACTCACACACACACACAAACACACTTTCACACACACAAACACACATAAACATGAATTATGTGTACCCACCGCAAGAAGCCCATTGTCCAGCACACTTACAGTATAATTTTATCCGAGTAAAAGGACTCCAGTTGGGGTGTGTTTTTTTCTCTGAGAAAAACTGTAATATTATGGTTTATGGCTTTCTCATGTTGAATGTGGACATTAATTAGCAAAGTATGTCGGCACTTCCTATGACAACTTTGTGGACACTGTGAATGAAACGGCTTGAGGTGTTTCATGCAGATGAAGACAAGTCATACCGTCTTTTCCAATCCTCCCACTTCGTCTCTCTTTTTCTCTCTTTCTGTCTTAACAATAAGAACCATATAGTATACAGAATCAACGGGACAAGACCCAGTTGAAAGAGTTTATGGTGCATTTGTCCGAGAGTGAAGCTGTATTAAGTCCACAAAGGTGGAATAGCATCATTACACGGTATATATTTATTATTATTATTATCATGGTGGAGCGAAGCCGTTTGGGTGTAAGGTCTACCAGAGAGAAACCATGTGGGGTGTGATCTTAACTTTGAACGTCACTAACACACATACACACATACACACACACACACACACACACACACACACACACACACACACACACACACGCGCGCGCGCGCGCGCGCGCGCACGCACACACACACATACACACACACGCACACACACACACACACACATGCACATGCACAAGCAAACAAACAAACAAACAAACAAACAGGCAGACAAACACACACATATCTCTCATTCTCGTGCCGCATTCGAAGGTCCATCTCTGTCTCAAACTCAAACACTCTGAAACTAAACAAATATCTTCCTCTTCCCACACCCTCTCTATCCCCGTTTCTCCTTTCTCATGCACTCTATCCACCCCACCCCTTTTGTTTTTCGTTGCTGTTTATGTCAGTTAACATTTCCGTCATTCATGACGATAATCGGGGGATGGCGTTTGTTTGTTTTTGTTAGGTTTTGGTTGTTGTGTGTGTGTGTGGGGGGGTTGCGTGTGTGTTTGTGTGTGTGTG
>NW_004797504.1:1054300-1056715 GCF_000002075.1 Aplysia californica
CGTGCGTGCGTGCGTGTGTATATGTCGTTCTGTTTGTCTGTTCTTAAAAGATGAACATTCATCAATATATAAACTCTCTTCATTAATTTTTTCTCACGCTTGTGCAAACGTGTAGCCTACCGTCTCTATTTCAGGAGATTATACTTGTGTATGGGCAACAATTTAGAACAGGCCAGGGCAAACTACGGCCCGCGGGTCAGATCCGGCCTGCGAGTAATTTCAGTGCGACCCGGGATACAACTGGATAATAATGTGAGATTGTGATTTGTAAAAACGAAATTATTCGTTTTCACAATTAGAATTAAAATTTCCCGGTCCTGTGGGAAGCACACATCTAATAGTATTCTATCTCACGACATACCACTGAGTGACAGGATAATAATATGATAATTATAATATTATTGTGTCTCTCTTTTATGAGAGCTTATATATAATATTTCAACCGATGTCACCCGATTTTTCTTCTGTTGTGACCAGCGGTATTATATTCCAGGATTGCCCATGCCTGTTTTAGAGTGATGACAGGAGTACAAAGTGTTAAAAAACCTCTTTTGTACGCTTTTGTCTGCGCAAATGTTCAATCTACACACATGCACATGGGTACAGTGCAGTCAAAAATTTGTGGCGCAACTTAAATCATTCTTAAATATCTCCCGGACTATCGAAGAAAACGTCTCCAGTTTTTGCAAAATAATAATGACTTGTATCAGTTTGTCTTAACATCAATTATATCTTTGTAAACAATTGTTAGCTGTGTTCTTGAAGATTCCTTAAATAACTAATACAAAATCCCAATGGGTGGTTTTTATAAGTTTAGATTTTAAAGGGTTTACACCTGGGGCAAATCGCGTTTTAAAAGAAAGTTTATCAATATTTTTTAATTGCAACATTATGCTAATTGAATGCATGGTGAGCTCTGACGTAGGTCATATTATGCGTATCATGTATGGTATTCAAGATGTGTGTGAAAAGCAGGAAGTGCTGTGAAAAGTCCCATTTTCCACCTGACAAAGATTTATGGTATGTATATTATATAAATGTAATTTTTAAAAAACCCTTTTTAATCCAGCCTCAATTGTTGTGGAAAATATAAAGTTAAGACAAATTTATACAAACTGCTATGCAAAGTTAATATGGGGACACTGATTTGAGAATTAATTTTGCCACGAATTTTTGACAGCACTAGCATATACTTAGATGTTGCTTCTGCGGTCATTGACTTAGCGAAATTGTTATTTCGATGCTCCGACAACTATTTTATTCTTTTTGTTTTTAGTGGTCTTTGTTTCTATGTATCTTTATGTGTGCCACAAAGAAGTAAAAGGACGATTTTTAGAGTACGGGACATAACTCTTACATTCTTTATTACCGGAAATAGGACTATTTCCCTTTGGCCACAACCATTTCAAAGCACTGCTTCATTGTGTAAAAACTAAAACAAAATCTCATTTTCTGGCTTGACAGTTATATATTTATGTTAATTTTTCTGCTTTTCTGCTCTCTTGAAGGTTTGGACTAACTTTAGAATTAATATATTTAACTTGTAAGTGTCACATTGGCTTTTACTCTTGCTCCATAGCCTAGATTCTTGCGAAGTAAGTAGGCTAGATCTATCTGTCCGCTACGATCGCACATGGTCCTGTCTGCCTCGCGGTAACGTCTACAACAGGGTTTTGTGTTTACCTCGCGCACGGAAGCAGAACCTGCAGCCCGCCCTTTCTCTCCGCCTGCGACGAACTCTGCCATCAGGAGCATGGATCAGTATCAGATCCCAACCGTTATGGATAAGCAGTTAGACGTATTACACTGTCATGCAGGTAAGAAAAATGAGGCTTTTTGTTAGGTTACTTGTGTTGTTGTCAAGTTTTCTCTCTTTCCTTCAAACTGACTTCCCTTTCCAGCTCCATCTTTTGTTTTGGTTCACAAAAAAGTGGTATCCACCTCATAATAATTAGATTCTAGATCTAGAGTTATCTAGACTAGATCTAGAATCTAGATCTATTAGCCTATAATTATTTATCATCGACTTCTGGTGATCTTGTCTTGTAGTTTTTCGTTCGTTAAATCCGCGACCCTGACACCCCCCCCCCACTCTTGTCTTTAACGAACGAAACTACCAAATCGCCAACAATTTTAGTAGCCTTTAAAAATTTATGGGCACTCTTCGGGAGAAGTGGACCCGGCCTAGATATAACTCTGGCATAGACATTTATACACAAAATCGGAAACAAAAACGGAAGTCGAGTAAAAAAACTGAACTGAGTTGCCTGCCAAACCGATTTGAGACAAGATCTATTTTCGGCACTATTCTTTAGACTTTAGTGTGCTGAGAACAATTTTGGCTTTAAAAACTGCCACCTTTGGCATTTTAACCATTATTTTGTGAATTTAGCAGGGGGGGTCAGGGGCGGGGGA
>NW_004797504.1:1056815-1061107 GCF_000002075.1 Aplysia californica
GCGCCCCCCCCCCCCCCCCCCCCGCAACCTCCCCTTTTTTTTTCGAAGTGACTATTTCTCAGAACGTTCGGGAAAATAAACTTGGACTCTATTTCTCCGAACGGTTTCCGTTCTCGAGATTTTTGTGTTATTTGTGGGATTTTGGCGTCATCTTTCATTCTACCATTCTGCGAAGACTGGGAAGAAGCATTTTTTGCATCGAATTCAATCAATTTCTAGAGCTAGAGATTTTTAAATGTCTGAATATTCAGATACTTCAGTTGTGGTAGGTGGGGGCAACGTTCCCGGACTATACTTCATTTGAAAATACCTTCAAAAGGTACTGCGAGAAAACAAGACTGATCGAACTTGGAATTTTATTTTAACCTATTTTACATTTAATTAAATTTTATAGTCACCCAGCAAAAACTAGATCTAAAATCCTTTCATGTAAAAAGAAAAATCCCTCTGCGCCCCGGCGCGTTCACACCTTACACGCATGCACACACACACACACACACACACACACACACACACACACACACGGGCCACTCCATTCGCAATTATCAACAAATCTCGAGAACGGAAACTGTCCGGAGAAATAAAGTTCAAGCTTATTTTCCCGAATGTTCAGAGAAATAGAGCCGGCCTTTTTTGGGGGGGCTGTTGGAGTCCCCCTGTAACTCCCCCCTTTTTTCTTTCTTCTAGGCAACATCCGGTTTTGTTTCTGATTGTGTACATGATATTTAATGTATAAAAATGCCTCTATGGCATGGAGTTAGGCCGGGACCACTTCTCCCGAAGAGTCCCAATTAATGAATTAAATTGAGATTCTTTTTTATAAATTAATCAACTCCTGCCTTTTCAAAATTGTCTGGTCTTAGATATTACATGATATGAGTCTTCATCATGAGCTTTCAGTCGAGTAGTGTGACAGTGTTTGTATCATGAGAAGGTGGAAGTCGCATGATGTTTTAATTGCAAATTTTGTAGGCGCATTGGCTGCATGATAATTATAATTAGATTCTATATATATATATCTAGATCTAGATACCAGAGAAGTCTGATAGATGTAGATCTAGCTAGTGGTTGCGGCTGAGTGTGTGTATGCCAATTTTATATTGTGATACGATATTGATTTAGATCTACATCAGTGTTTGCGCCTGAATGGTATGATATGAGGTGTGGGTTGTTTTTTTTTGGGGGGGGGGGGAGGTTTTAAGGACTGTCTCTGACTGTTGTCTTTCTCCTGGGATGATTGTTCACACAGCACAGGTTTGCTGTGGCAGAATACATAGAGAGGCCCAATTAATGATGTGTTTAATTTTGAAATCACTTTTATTTCTTACGAGTTTGTTGATTAAAAACATATTTGTTAACATTATAGATTTGTAATAGTTTAGTACTAATAAAGGGCGGGAGGACAAGTCCTTGACCATCAATAATTTATTTATAGAGGCACCAGCCATCCATGTCCAGGTGCTGTTTTAGCCAGGATGGCGAGTACCGGTCATTTCGTCACTCTGGTGCAGTCAAGTTGTCACAGTCATCTTGTCACACCCCAAATCCACAAGGCTGAATGGAGACGGTCTTTTCGTCACACACTTGCAAACTTACACGCATGTTGTCCTGGCAATCGCAAATCACGATTTTTAGGGAAGGGTTACTTTAGGTGATGATGTGTGTAATGACGGGGGGGTTGCGAGTCATCTTGCCTAACTGATCAGCTAATCCGTTCATAACTGGGTGAGTTTTGTTGAGTTGTTTTTATTGGTGGAGGGGGCAGTTTTAGGCTTCAATAATTTAAAAACTAGAGGGCACTGCCCAATGATTACGTGCTTGAACTGGTGATTTGGAGTAAAGACTGCTGGCTCTGATCCTCCAAAACGCTATACTACTAGCATTTTGGAGACACAAAGTCATTTCGTCACTCACAATTGGGGTGTGACAAGATAACAGTGTGACGTAATGACGGGTTTCCAGGGTGACAATTCAGTCTTTATTCCTGAAATTTATCCTTAGAGAGGTCTACAAAAGTATTTCACCAAACTCAAAATTTTGGGTCATTTATGAGTACTCTGGTGTGGCTTCGTCCTTCCTTCCTATCAAACATTTATCGTCCTTATCTCTCCTCCTTTTGTGTTAGTAACAAGTGTTGCAAGTGCCGTAAAATGCTTACTTACTTGAAACAATTTTAAACAAACTCAAAATATTGCATGTCATGTAATATAGTTATTTGTAACTTTCGAGATCTTTAGCCTTTGTTCAGTTCAGGCCAGATTCCTAGATGGACAAAACATCTGTCTTAAAGATAAAATGATTCCATAAGAGTAGGCTACATAAGACAAATTAGAGACCAGGGATCTTTTGAGGTTTTTGTATTTCCGTGTCCTTGTATTTATTTTTCCCTCTCACAGATATATATATATATATATATATTACTAAATGGGACTTTGGGTTTCAGAAAATAAATGTTTCTGCACATAATATGCTGACGTTATACAGTTTTTAAACGTATTTTTAAAAATAGATTAATAAAGTATTAGTCTCTAAAAAGTTCTGGCAATGGAATAAAAAGGTTCAGTCAGACATGACAGTTGTTAAAGTGTATCATGTCATGTAGAGGCTTTAGACAGTCTTGTCACCTCTTTAGTAAGTATTTGTCATGTAGACTACTTTTGCTGTGTGGTATAATAAGTGCCCTGACTGATGTTGGAGGGATGTTCATTTTGTTTATTATGTGAACTGAAAATCTCACTAGAGAGTGTCTCCAATGGGGATTTCCTGAGTTGCATTTGTATCAGCCCCTACCATCTCACTGCACTTCATGAGACCCCACAATGCCGCTCAGGAAATGAGTCAAGTGTTGAATGGCTGTAATGATGAAAAACAGGGTGATAGACAAGTTTAACATTTTTAACAGGGATTGTAAAAAAATAGGGGAGGAGAATATGAGGAAAATATTCAGGATGCAGTTGGGAGTGGAGACTGAACAACTCAGATGACTGGTGGTGGTGGTGGGAGAAAATTAAGTTGTTTTGTTTTCTGTAGAAAACCAGCCCAATACTACTACAGCAGTTTTAGAAAATATCACACAATAATTTTGTTTATAATCTTGTCTTATTTGAGGGACATTATCCTAATGTTTGAATGCTGAAAAGAAAAGTTATAAATTCTTAATTTGGGGTTAGTCCATTTTCTATTGACTATTTTCTGTGACTGCCATTGAATATTATAGCAGTGAGTGGTTTGGGGGGGGGGGGGATATGTTGCACACATGTATACTGAGTATACATCTTTTCCTACTCTTTGAAGGGAGGGTTTGGGAGGAGACTGAATGGAGTGGTTTTAGACTCTACGTAGTTTCAAAAAGAAAGAACCATTAACTATCTATGTTACAATGAGTGTCTTTAAAGTTAAGGAGAGAGGTCGATCTAAAACCAAAAGGACGAAAAAATATTTTTTGTGTTGTCTATTTTTGTTTGTTACCGTAGTGGTGTTCCTGTTATGGTGATAACTCATTATTGTTCTTTGCAAAATGTGAGGGTTATTGTGTTGATTAAAGTAGAACTGCACTACAGTTTTTTGACTTGAAAAAAATGTACTAAGCATGTCATATACGTCTTGATGGCACCCCTAATAGCATGACTCACCCAGAGCACCTGAGATAGATTTTATTATTAATTCATAACATGTATAACACGCATATAGATCTAGTCAGGTGTACTCTGTACCTTGTAGGTCAGATCAGACCTTACATTTAAAAAAAAAATTAAATTAAAAAAAAAAAAAAAAAATTTAAAAAAATCAATCATTGTGATCCTTTATGCACTGTAAAGATAGCACTTTGCTGTATTCAGAATAGTGTGCAGCGCTGTACTAGTAATCCAGTATTTGTCGTGTATTTTGAAAGTATGCGTGTAGGTAGGTGTATTAAAAACTATTATTTACCAGACCATGCTGTGTCAAATCTCTCTGTGGGGATCAATAAATTGTTATCTTTTCTTTTGTCTACCTCAAAATGCTTTCCTTTCCTTGTTCTCTCATAGTTTTTCTTGTAACCTTGATTTTGGAAATCGTTACAAACCAGATCTTTTAAGTTACTTTTGTAAGTAATAATCATAGATTAAGTTAATTGTTTCATAAAACAGATAGAGCCCCAAAGAAAGCCACCCTGAACCCCGTAGCTGAATTTGTTATGGGCCATGTGTAGTATGTTAGGCTACAATTTTACGAAACTCATGTATTTTACTATGCAATATTCGTGTTACACAAAATTGTACACCTGAAGTATGCTATTTTCTATCCCCCCC
>NW_004797504.1:1061623-1064438 GCF_000002075.1 Aplysia californica
CCCCCAAACCAGGGCAGTGCTACTGACTGAAATTGTCTTTAGGCCATTCCCAAAAGGGGGGTATTAACATGTTCTTAAAGCACAGTAGAATTGTAAATGGGCTTATCAGTGTCATGCTCATACTGTGCCGGAATGGGGGGAACTGCTGCTTTTTCTTTCCTCGTCCTTACTAATACTATCGTCATTTCCTCTATTTCTTTTGTATATTTGTCACTCTCTTGTGAACCGCTATTTCCGGGATTCCTTGATAGTTGAAGTAGACTTTGTGCTGTTGAGGCTAGAGAGGTGAGCAGAGTAAGCATGATTCCCCGTTTAGACTTCTCTGTTGACATCCACCACTTGGCGCCCATATGACCTTATAAATGCAGTTGCGAGCGCCGTAAAACTTTACTAAAAACAAACTGCAACACCCATATTATAGAAATATGCAAATTCGTGTTTCCAATTTTTGTGTTTATAATTACAGTTCGAAAAATCACAAACTGACTTTTTGGTCTGTTGTGGGACCTATTATTTTGCGTCCGCTACGTCTTTAAAGAGTTAACAAAGCCGTGGAATTTGTATTGAATGGTTGCAGTTTTTTCCTCAATTGTGAATGGGGAGGATATTTCATTGGGGGAGACATGTGATTTTGGTTGGGGGGGGAATTTCCTCCTTCGTGTGTTGTTTTCAATCTCCTATGTGTGTGTATGTGTCGCTTTTTATTTTTTCAATTGCGAGCAAGTGTTTTTCGTTGTCGTTAAATTCGCATTGGCGGAGCCTTTGGCTGTTGACTGCCTTTGGCTACTTTGTTGACTCGAGAATTTTGTGTGCAGCGCCCGTGAAGCTATTTAGTTACCGCCAACCTTGCTTTCGCTGGGATTTGTCTGGTGTGTGTGTGTGTGTGAGAGAGAGAGAGAGAGAGAGAGAAAGAGAGCGAGAGAGGGGTAATAAAGATTGAGGGAGAAAGAATGAAGAGAGAGAAAGAGAGCGAGAGAGGGGTAATAAAGATAGAGGGAGAAAGAATGAAGAGAGAGAGAGAGAGGTGTAATAAAGATAGAGGGAGAGAGAGAAAGAATGGAGAGAGGGAGAGGTAATTAAGATAGAGGGAGAGAGAGAGAGAGAGAGGGGGGGGGGGGAGAGAGAGAGAGAGAGAGAGAGAGAGAAAAGAGAGAGAGAGAGAGAGAGAGAGAGAGGGGGGGGGGGGGAGAGACAGATTGAAAGTAAATATAATACATTTTTAATGGGACGATATATTGCGATTACGACGTTTATTTGTAAACCCAAGCAATTGTGATAATCAACTGTCACACGGATCTCTTGTGACCGATGGCGCCAGAACGCAGCGGCGGGTGGCTGACAGGTGCTCTGGTGTGCTGTGCTCCTTATTTACTATCAATCATCTGTCGTCCTTCTCTCTCCTCCTTTTTTAAAATTATTTTTTTTAAACCTGTCTCGTGACACCTAGTCTTCCAGAATTATATGAACTATTTGTTTTGCAAGTGCCGCTTCGCTAAACTGGTCGACGGGTTCTCTGGTTTGGTTTGCTACTACTTCTTTTCTATCAAACACCTATCGTCCTTATCTCCCCTCTTTCTTTTTTATGTTTCTTTTAACATCTCTAATCTTCTGGCGCTCATATGACCTTCAGTTGCGAGCGCCGTAAAACCTCTCCTAAAACAAAAAAACTAAAACTCTTGCTAAAACTATTTTTTTTAAAAAACAAGCAACAATCTCTACTGAAGGATCGAGGCGTACATCTGCCGCAATCGGTCGGTCGTTGTTGTACTCGTTTTGGGCTTTGGGTAATAAATAGTGGGTGGTTGGCGGGTGCTCTGGTGTGGTTTGCTTCTTCTTTCCTGTCAAACATCTATCGTCCTTATCTCCCCTTCTTGTTTTTTTAAAATGTTTGTTACTCTCTTGTAACTGCTCTAATCTTATGGCGCTCATATGACCTTATGCAGTTGCGAACGCCGTAAAACCTCTACTAAAACTAAAACCTCCAATCTTCTGTCGCTCATGACCTAATTTTGTTGCAAGTGCCGTAAAACTTGTACTGATATTGGTAAGTTATGGGGAAATGTGTAAGTGGGTGGTTGGCGGGTGCTCTGTTGTGGTTTGCTTCTTCTTTCCTATGAAACAACTATCGTCCTTTTCTCCCCTTCTTTTTATGTACATGTCTGTTACTCTCTTGAAACGCCCCTCTAATCTTCTGGCGCTCATATGACCGTATGCAGTTGCGTGGGCCGTACAACCTGTACTAAAACTAACTCTCTTGTAACACATCTATTCTCTCCGGCTCTCATGACCTTATTGTGTTGCAAGTGCTGTAAAAACTCTCTTACTAAAACTAACTGGGTAAAAAAAAAAAAAAAACCGTGTGTGGAGGACCGTGTGGTCAGACAGCACGCACAGCCTCTCGGTGGAGTACACGACGGGTGGTCCTCAGCGGTCAGCAGCGGGCGTCGTGTAAAACTACTCCTTAACTCTGTGAGGATACCCATTCTGCGCGACAACGTTTGAACAACTCGCTGTTATTTATACTTCCGATTTTTAAGTTCTGTTTTCTTTATATTTAAAACTGAGTGGTTGGCGGTTGCTCTTGTGTAGTTTGCTCCTTCTTTCAATCTTTATCTCAAACTCAGACAGCTTGTCAAGTTCTCACTTAAAACACTCAAACAAACTCTTACAGTTAAAACCGTTGCCGAATGACCGGAATTCGCGCATCCAATGAGTTAAGAAGGGTCGGACGCCTGCGTCCGCCAAGCTTGACCATAGGGCGCTGTGGTTCATAAGAAATTTCTGCGCTTTGATGGGATTTTGTGTGTGTGTGGGG
>NW_004797504.1:1064654-1065835 GCF_000002075.1 Aplysia californica
TGTGGAAAGGGAGGGGAGATGATGACAAAGGGGTAGGGGCGGGGGGTCCACAGAGAGGTTTAAAAAGGGGCAATTCTTAATATTCAGTTGTCTGTGTAGGTGGGTGGTTGGCGGGTGCTCTGGTGTGGTTTGCTCCTTCTTTCCTATCATACATCTGTCGTCCTGATCTCTCCTTCTGTTTTTTGCGTTTGTTACTCTCTTGTAACATCTCTAATCTTCGGCACTTATATGACCTTATTGTGTTGCAAGTGCCGAAAAACTAAAGGTTGTCTGTGTAGTATTTTATATACCCCTTTATTTCCTTTTTCCTGCTGTGGCTGGTTGGTTTGGGTGCTCTGGTGTGGTTTGCTACTACTTCTTTTCTGTCAAATATTTATCGATTGCCCATGTTGTCCCCTCATTGTTTTCTTTACTTTGTTATGTTACTCTCCTATAGCCTTTAATTTTCGGCATTTATATGGGTGACTTTATTGAGTTGCATGTGCTGTAAAACTTTTGCTAAAACCAAATCGTCTTCTCTTGGTAGGTGGTGGCATCTGTAGACGTTTCGCCTTCCCAAATAGTTCTCTTGGTATTTGAAGAGGCCCAGAAGTAGAATCATTCAAATATGTACATACAAAGTTTTCAGGTCAAGGAGTTGTGCATTTGACGCGAGAAGCTGTCGGACTGAGAGGAATAAAGAACTCTGTCACGTACCTCTTACCACAAGTCTCTTCTCTTCCATTCCTCCCTTTTTTTCTTCTTCTATTCCTTTCTTTTTTCTACCTTACTTTCCTCCCTCCTCAAGTGTGACGCCTTGTATGCGGTGAGCCTTTTCGTGTTTAGCACGGCGTGAATCTGTAACCAAACTCACAGATTTTGACTTCCTTTCCTCATTCCCCCCGTCTTTTCTTCCTTTCCTCCTTTCCCCTCCTTTCTTCTTCTCCTCTCCCTTCTTTTCCCCACCCTTTCTTTTCCTCTCCCTCTCTCCTTTCGTACCTCCCTCCGTTCTTCTTTGCATCCCTCCTGTCTCTTTTCCTCCGTCCTTTCTATCCCTCCCCCGTTCCTTTCGTCCCTCCTTCGTTCCTCTCCTATTCCCTCTCTCCCCCACTCCTCCCTCCTCAAGTGTGACGCCTTGCGCTCGCTGTGTTTAGTTCGGCATGAATCTGTGACCAGATTCAGAGAGGCTGGGCTAAAGGGGG
>NW_004797504.1:1065935-1067783 GCF_000002075.1 Aplysia californica
TCATGAGGCCATGGGACCCTTTTTTTCCCACTGTCCGTAGACACAGGTCGACAGAGTCTCTGCAGAAACCCATCGTGCCGTGACGTGGGCATGGAGGGGGACCCTGGGTGGGGGGTTGGCGGGCGGGCGCTCTTAAAAACTGGTTATGTAGCGTGTGTTTCTTACGCCTCCTTCGGCACAATCTGGCTAGATCATTTAGGAGGCGGGCTTCCAACCCGGGCTGAGAGGGATACAACATCCTAGCAGAAAGACCTGAGATACTCGATAACAGTTCTCCCCTCTCGGGAAGGAATCATACTCGTGTTTACTGTGTGCGACAGCAAAGTGCGTAATCGCAACACCAGAAGTTCGGTGTGGGCGCTCTGAAGCGGTCTAATTATCATCATCATCATTGTAATAAGTGGCATTTGTATAGGGCATATTATTATATCCCCGCTCAACAGCAAGCTCTGGGCGCTTTACAATTTATATTATGACCCCAACAGACTCAAGAGCATTCAGACATTCTCGGCTCTCCGTGAAATTTTGCTCTTTTTTCCCAATCAAGCATCTATCGTATCATTATCTCCTTCTTTTGTTTGCATGTTACTCTCGAGTGACAGCTCTTAGCCTTGGCACTTTTATAACCTATTTGTATAGCAAGTGCCGTTTTAAGTTTTGCAAAAACTGAACTAATCCGGTGGTTTAGGGGGGGGGGGGTAGTTTTTGTTTTTCAACCTTTTATTAAAACTATATCTGACAGAAAGAATTGATGGCCAGGCGGCAACTACTTAGTGAGGTTTGGAAATCTGGTTTGACGCTGGTCTGTGGGGGTTGCCTCATCCATCAGGATTTCTGTTCTCTGTCACATTCTTCGAGCACGTGTGTGCGGGTCGTTGCTTTCTGACGTGTCAAAGTCGTTAAAATGGGTGGTTGGCGGATGCTTTGGTGTGGTTTGCTCCTTTCTGACCTTTCAAAGTCGTTATTGTGGGTGGTTGGTGGATGATCTTGTGTGGTTTGTTCCTTTCTGACGTTTCAGTAGTTTGTCGTTAGTGGTACGCTCCACGTTCCATCTTGTCTACCCCCCCCCCCCTCACACACACACACATTTCCTCACCTTCACTCCCTTTCTTGGTTACGTGACCTGATTTGGTGTCAAATATTGGTAAGTTTTGGAGAAACTGTGTGACTATGTGTACTGTTAGAGTTACAATGTTCAGAACAACAAGAGATAAAACTGTTTGGAGATAAATGCTTTGTATGTATGTATATTTAAAAATACTTTTGACTATTTACACTGATGATAGTCGGTTAGTGAATATATTACAGGGGATTATGTGGATTAATCTTGACGTTTTAGTTCTTAGTTTTTCATTTAATTTGGCGCCTACGCTAGATTCCTTGAAGCTGTCGTGAGCTAGGACACAACTCCTCATTCCCGACTCCTCACACAGAGTGACCAGAATGTGGAGATAAGTTGCCATCAGAATCCCTAATATGTAATGATAAAGGTAGGCCGACAAATCAAATGCAAGAGCTGCTTTGAAGTGGTGGCTTTGTTCGTGATGTTTCCCTTATCTTGCTCCACTTTCAGAACGAAGAAAATAAGTTTTAAGTATCTTTGTATTAAGTTTTGTAGTTGGGTTTTGGTGTATTGACCCCCTCCCCCCAAAACAAAAAAATCCAACAAGAACCATGCGACTTGGAAATATGATTTAATACATGAATGTCTCAACAAGTTAGTGTATGTAGGGTATGTACACGTTATCACTATCTGCCATCCGTCACGGATCCCGAGTCACTTCTTTGGTCGGTGGAGCATGTCTTTTCTACCCTTAATGATATAGGAGATTTTGATAGGGCGGAAAG
>NW_004797504.1:1067996-1069175 GCF_000002075.1 Aplysia californica
CCGTACTCACGGACAGAGCCAACCTCTGCTCCTCCCTCCTCTCCGCCCCGTACACACTGACAGAGTCACTGGGAACCTCATACCACACCCTCCCTCCCCCTCTACCTCTTCCTCCTCCCTCTCTCCCCCTCTACCCCTCCCCCCTCTCCGCCCCGTACACACTGACAGAGCCACCCTCTACCCCTCCCTCCCCGCGTACACACTGACAGACCCACTGGGAACCTCACACAAGACCCTCCCGTTCTCCCCACACCTCTGATCGTTCATGAAGAAGTCGGTGGTGGAAGACAGCACCAGACAGTCATAGCCCGTGGATGGGAACCCGCCCCACTCCAGATACACGGCGCCCCCTCTGTTGTACATCAGCTCCCATTTAGACTCCACCCTCTGGTCACTGGCCCCCAGCCACACGATAACGTCAGACGTCTGGTTGAGCTGACCCTTCACAAAGGCGCGAACGTTCCTGAACTCCGCTGCGCTGTTGATCTCGGCCAGATACCCGCCCTGGACGAAGCAGATGAACTGCGCCATGTACACGTGACCCATGTCCGCGCGGGAGAGCAGGTACAGGCTCCCGTTGTAGGCCGGTGACGTCACAAACAGGGGGTTGTGGTCCACGTGTTGCCACCGGCGACCCAAACCGTTGACGCTAAACGTCACGTCCGCCAGCTGCGACTCAATCTCCACCAGCTCGTTGATGAACGTCACGTTGCTAGGGTTGTGTGTCGTGACGTTGACGGTGGCCAATGCCTGCTCTGTCGTGCCGAGAGCGGTGAAGCCTATAGCCGTGCACGTGTAGACTCCCGTGCTGTTGAGCCCTACCTGGGAGAACATGAGACTCAAGCTGCCCTCTGTGTCGCTGATATGACCGTTAGCCTCCCCGCCAAAGGCCGACAGTTTATTGACCTTGTTCTTGAAGACAGTGGCCAGGGTCGTGCCCTCGTGGTCTATCTCCAGCGTCATTATTCCCGCCATTCCCTGGGAGGCGTTGACCACCTTGGCCGAACAGGTCACCGTCAGTTTTTGCGTCAGTTTCGACTCGATCTGGTCGGGCACCGCCTCCATGGTGACGTCAGCTGAAACAGACGGACCATGTTTTAGGCAGGGATTTTTTACGCCCCCATCAAGACAATTTAGGTCATTTAGGATGTGTGCTTTGACCATGACCACCACCACCAC
>NW_004797504.1:1069640-1071462 GCF_000002075.1 Aplysia californica
AAAGAATAAGAATAAAAATAAGAAAAAAAAACAAAAAACAAACAATTTTTAAAAATATGAATAACCTTTAAAAAGTACCAAGGCAATTGTGATAAGACCCTGGTGACCTCCGATATTTCAAAAAAATCACAAGACAGGCAGATGGAGTTTTCTTTTCGCCTAAAACTAAATCATAATGAAACAATCAGACAGAAGATTAATTTATTCATTCAATCTTCGCCTTTAGATCTAACTAAAATTTTTAAAAACCCAGAAATCTAAGCACTACAAAATTCAAAACTAGATAATCAAAAGCAAATATTTCGAAAGTTGAAATTAAAAAATATTTCTAAAACAGAAAATTCAAAACAAAAATTCAGAAGTGGAAAATTCAAAATGAGTAAATCTAAAAGCAGAGGGGAAATAGGCGCTCGTCAAAAGAATAAAATCAAAGAAACTCATTTTTGTGTCCCTTTGGCAATTTTTCGCGAATTTTTATTTTTGGACTCAACACATTTAAGGTCCTTTTAAAAACACATTTCTGTGGGAATTTATTGCACAAAAGAATAAAAATTTTAAGTTTCCCAGGACCCTCAGGCTATGGAGGTTACTAACTTTGGCGACCATTTTCGCGCTAATTTTACCCCTGAAACTAGGTGACCCCCACCCCCTTCATTTTGCAAATATCTCCACTAGCATTCTAGATAAATTCTGAAAGGATATTTTTTTCATCCAAAGCGAGACAAATGAACAGGCATTAAGATGATATCAATAATTCTGCCTGCCCAAAAATTGACGAGAGCCTGATTCCACCACGTTGTGACACACTCTAAAAGCAGAGAAGGCAAAGTGGAAGTTTAAAAACCAACATAGAACAAGAAAATTCAAAATCATTAAAAACTGAAATTTCGAAAGTAGAAAATTCAAAGCTAGAAAGTTTTTAAAAAGTGATCCTAAAAAAGAATGCAAAACAAGAATTCAAAAGTAGAAAATTGAGGAGTACATTATCTAAAAGCAGAGAATGAAAAGTAGAGAGGTTAACACAAAACAATTGCTCACCTTCTGCGAGGACGACTGCCGCCATGATAGCCAGGCACAGGGTCTGCAGCAGACGACTCGTCATGGTGAGTGACAGAACGTGATGGCGGAGGTATACAGGGGAGGTATAAAGGGGAGATATATGGGGGAGGGGAAGGGGAGGTATACTGGTGGATGTATACTGGTGGAGGGGAAGGGAGGGAGGGGGGATTTCAGATGGCAGGCTGAACGATCTGTGGGCGGTTGGAGGGTGCTGTTGTCAGTTGCTGCTTCTTTTCTTTTCCCTCTGTCTTTTCTGTCTGTGCGGGCGATTGGAGGGCGCTGCTGACAAACGCTGCTCCTTTTCTTTCCCTCTGTCGTTCCTGCTTCTCTGTCTGTCCGTCTGTCCTTCTCTCTCGATGTACCACTGGACTGTTGTCGTAAGAAAAACGTTTCGAAACAAAAAAACTTTTAAAAGAGCAAGTCTGCGTTACGTCTCTCTGCGAATTGCTAGAACCACCACCAGACCTTGGTGAGTGTGTAACGGCGTGACTGAAGCGGCAGTCAGAAAGATGCGGACGTTACTCCTCGATACGACCGTCACAACGCCAACTTAAGACTAAGACTCAGCCTTACGTCCCCGCGCAGAGTGTAAGAGACGCAGACACGTAGGTCTCAATGCTGCACTCCCTCAGAGCCTCATATATATAGAGGTGTAGTTATAGACAGCTATTTATACCTCTCCACACGCACTCTTTATACGTCCCCACATGCACTCTGTCACTTCTGCATTTGGTTCCGGGAGGGTTTTTCGTTATAATCTTTG
>NW_004797505.1:0-2702 GCF_000002075.1 Aplysia californica
TGTGTATAACGTTTAATTGTGTAATTTGTGTGTGTGTGTGTGTGTGTGTGTGTGTGTGTGTGTGTGTGTGTGTAAAGATTAATTGTGAAACTTGTGTGAGTGTGTGTGTGTATGTGTGTGAGTGTGTGTGAGTGTGTGTGTGTGAGTGTGTGAGTGTTTGTGTGTGTGTGTGTGAGTGTAAAGTTTAATTACATAATGTATATACGCAGTTCTACCGGAAAAGTGTGGAGTGCTTTACTTCCCCTGTTATTCTGTTATTCTTCCCTCCCCTGATGAAATGAAGAATTCCTGAAACCCGATAGATCTATGTGAATTCTGCAAAAACTCTGACCGGGTGGACAAAAACTAACATATTTGGAATCAGCAGGTCAATACCAAAATTATTTTACAACTTTCGTAGCTAAAAAGCTTAATTTTTCATCATCGACAAATGTAATGCAATGCGTTAGTGAACAGCTCCTTGATTTCGTTTTTGTTTTGTTTGTGAAGTTTCAAATCAAAGTCAAAGTCATCTCTATTCTAACGACAACATGCCATATCAATGCAGTTTCTTTCAACTTTTGAATCTTACACTTTCTGCTTATTTTGCTTATATTTACGTTATTATTGTTTTGTTTAGGGTTTGTTTCGAGGAGGGAGTCACACGGATAGCACAACTTGTAAATTAGTGTGACAAAAGGTAAAGGAAAATAATCCAGATTTTTTCCAATCCTCACTGCACTGATTCCGATGGGCATGAAATTGTGTTTTCTTGTGCGACTCCAGAATGAAGCCTCATGTTGAATTGGCTGGTCATTTGAACTTTGTTGGTCTGGATGTATTCCGCCAGTCGATACCAGTTTGGTATAAAAGATCTATTACATTCGTTAAGGTGGTATACCATGATTTATCCTACTTTTGAAATAGCCAGTTGTAATCAATCGTTGAAACTCATGATTACAACTGGGCAATTTCTCTCGTAGGTTAAATCGTGATCGACCACCACAACTTATGATATTTTTTTGCGCAATTACCTTGCCTCGTATTAGAACAGCTATAAATGAGAGACTAAGAAAGCAACAGGCAGGTTTTTAACCGGAGAGATCAACTGTTTTAGTTAGTTTTAGTAAAAAATTTACGGCGCTCGCAACTGCTTACGGTCGTATGAGCGCCAGAAGATTAGAGATGTTACAAGAGAGTAATGAACATAAAAAAGAAGAAGGGGAGATAAAAACGATATATTTTTTAAAGGAAAAAAGAAGCAAACCACACCAGAGCACCCGCCAGCCACCCACATCAACTGTTTGTTCTGAGAAGCAATATAGATCAAAGCAACGAATCGAATTTCCCAATTTTTTTTAACTGTGTGAGCGGCATAGAACGAGAGGCCGTTTGGAACATTTTTGCAGTTTATGGCATCCCATAAAAAAATACTACATTTTATAAGATCATTATATACCAACTCAAGCTGCTGTGTCTTAGTTGAAGGAGAACTGTCTACACCTTTTGGAGTAAATACTGGGGTAAGAAAAGGCTTTATACTATCACCTGCACTTTTGGAATTGTGATAGATTTTGTAATGATAAAGAGCAAAGACATTGATAGAGGTATTGGAAGGACAAATAGCACGTATTTAGGAGATTTAGATCTTGCGGATGACATCTGTCTATTAAACACCACGGTACATGAAATGTAATTTTTTTTTAACCCACAAAAACGAACTAGCAAAAGCTGTGCTGAAAAAGTTGCTCCTTATAATAAATGTGTCTAAAGCAGAAGTACTATGACTATCATCAGACACTACGCCCATCACTCTTTACGGAGAACCCATTGCAGAAATGAGTACACTTAAGTATCTTGGCAGCGTTACATCATAAGCTGCAGACTGCCTTGAAGACGTCCACCAAAGACTTAAAAATGCAGGGATCGCTTTTGTGAAATCAAAAATTATATGAAAGTCAAAGATCATCTCATAAAAGACGAAGTTTAAAATAAACATTTTTTGACTGGCAGTGTATTGACGCAGGGTTCAGAGATAAGGATAACAAACAAAACAACTTAACGACAAATAAAAAGCTCCCAAACAAAACGTTTACCGAAAATTTTTCTTTAAAAAAATGGAATGAATCTACTACAAATAATGACGTGTTGAAAAGAGCTGGAATTGAAGATATCAACACAACCATGAAAAGGAGAAGATGGAGATAACTAGGACATATTCGAAGACAACATTGTCTTATCACACATGGTATTGGAAACCAACTGGGAAAAGAAAAAGAAGAAGACCAGGTGGGAGCTATAGAGACACAACAAGGGATGAGGTAATCACGAAAATTGGAGGACGTAACCATGGACAGCCAAGCGTGGTGTCGACTTCAATCTCTCAGCTGTGTGTACTTGACGATATAGGGAGAGCGTGAGTAAGTACGTAAGGGAAGTAACTTTTATTATTTCCAGAAAAGTAATCAACCAAGAGTGTTATACTTGTATAATGTCTAATTAGTTGAAGCAAAATCAAACATTCCGTGACCGTGGAGCGCGGGAGTCGCGTTCTTTGGCTTTTTGGAAACTTTAGGAGTTAAAAAGAGAATTTAGCTCCCATGCCTCTTTGAGAAGGGTGGGCGTTGTACATAAATTTACATGTAAACTTTATACCGTTTTAACATGCAAAAAAAGTTCAGGTAACTAGCTAGCATAATCACCGCAATGGACTGTTTTGTTTA
>NW_004797505.1:2858-3780 GCF_000002075.1 Aplysia californica
CTAGTATTTATCATACAGAAAGAGGTAAAACAAAACAAATTCGTAAAGGAACCGCAAAAAATTTGTCTATAACACAGCGGGATTTTCCGGGCGCATTTCGGTGCAATGTGATCGAGGCATTGTGCGTGTTGCAACCAAACCTTTAACTCGACATTCCTTGACAATGAAAGTAAAAACATTCCCGAAAGATCGAAGATCGAGTGTTCCGTTTTTTCAAGTTTTAAACAGTAACTAATAAAAAAGAATTAGCGTTGCTAATTTATATACCCTAATTATTTTTTAAAATTCTTGTTCTTAATAGAATACTGATTCAAATTTACCATTTTGAAACTAAGCTACACACCGCTAGCTATACTGTCTCCAACAATAACATACTTATTGCCCTCATTCATAGATGTTAATTTGTGATTGGTTCTAATTGTGGCAGCCTTATCGCTTACGGTGAAGAGGAATATATCTGTCCCATTTTGCCTGCGGATGGTAAAGAATGCCCTACTTGTATTTTAACTTATAAAGGGTCAAATATATTAGCTCCAAAGGTACTGATTTGTATCCACCATGCTACTAGATTGGTATTTCTCTTCTTTTCAGATAAATGCAACATAAAGAATAAGAACATAATGTCAGTACAACACTTATTTTTTACTCCAAAATTTCTTTTTTTAAAAATACGAGAACAATGTGTCTGTTTGGTGTGAGTGATTGCTTAAACACATGTATTGAAAAATGCACGCAAACCCTCTCATCTCATCATAAACCAGTCTCCGTGAAACACTGTGAAAGCAAAATCTGAAAGTGGTGAGGACTTGATTGATGTGTGATCTCTATGAATCCACTCAGTGGACAGATATCTCGTGGAACTATTTCATGCACCTTCGGATTCTTTGACAATATAATAATAATAATAATAATAATATATAAC
>NW_004797505.1:11010-12223 GCF_000002075.1 Aplysia californica
GTGGGTTAAGTATGTGCCTCTATGGAGGGGAGGGGGGTATGAGGGCGTAAAGCATGTGAAAAATGTGGGCAGATTTTCTGCTTTTAATCAAAGACGGAGAGGGGGAGGATGTAAACGTGTCGAAAGAGAATGGAATCTTCTGTCATCTCAATAACTTTGGAATGAACGGAAGCAATACCCGCTGTCATCAATGATGCATATTTGCGTAAGGTTAGATATATATAACTTGTATACTTTACTTCACTTTTTCTTTTTCATCCTCTGTTGTCGTTAAGCGTCAAGGAGAGATACAGTTTTCCACGGTAAGCCAGCTCTGCAGTTCTTTCAATTGGGATATTATAATATCTTTGGGTTTCCTTGACTCCCTCAACCCATCTTTTCTGTTGTCTACCGGCTCCTTTATTTTCTTGGTGTTATATGCTCTTGAGGCTGGCTGGCTAGATGACACTCGGAACAGTGGCCAAACTATTATATTCTCTGTTTTTCTATGAAATGCAGGCTGGGCTCAGTACAAATAGTCGCTCTTACATCTTCTTTTTTTCTGCTTGTCTCTTCCTGTGATTTTAGAGTTTTGTGGAGACATTTATTCTTCTCGCACGAAGTGATTTTGTTTGCATGGGTTTTACTTAATGCCCAGGTCTGGCACTAGTAGCATGACGTTGATACAAATTTTGAAGTGATAAGCTGTCTCTCTGTGTCCATGGAGATGTTTGGGGGAGAGAAGGGGGTGAGCAGATAGACTTGTATATTAGTAATATTAACTTGGACAGTGCATTATGACGTATTTCACTATGGCGAGCACCATTTCACTATTTTTTCTGTTTTTCTTTTTTTTCGGGGGGGGGGGGGGTAATTGTTTTACGGCGCTCGCAACTGCATAATAAGGTCATACGAGCACGCGGGACAGATTAAACATTTTCAGTTGGTAGGAAATTTTCACTCATTTCGAGCTAAATGGAGACAAGAGGACCCACTTATATTGCGACTGATGCTTTACCCCTCTTTTGGAAATAACGGCTCGGCCAGAGGAAATTTTAGTAGACGGTTAAGAGCGGTGGCCATGAAAGTGGGCGATCTATGTCTAGGAACATTATAAGTCTATGGGTTAGACAGAAGTGCTGTTTGTATACGATGGGGAGGCTCAGTTTGTTTTGTATTGTTGTTGTTATTGTTGTTGGGGGGGGGTTACACCTGGTATAATAGCTTTATTTAA